>NW_023597054.1:2621796-2702398 GCF_011947565.3 Pollicipes pollicipes
TCCGCCTCTGGAATGTGTTTCTCTGGCTCCGATGTGCTCCAGGTAATAAACTTGCCGCCTGAGCACACTACAGATGGCTCATGAATACACGTGTCCTTTCAGAGATAAGGTGTGTTCTGTACTGATAATTCATTGTTTTGCCATTTGGTAGCCGTAAAATAGTTTAAACACTTCTTTTCAGCCATTTCCTGCCTTCTTTTCGTTATGAGTTTGCTTTGCGCTGCGTCAATCTCCTCATTGCCTTTGCTTTGACGCGGACTCTGCGGGAGGCGAGCGTGTGGTAGTGGTGCTAACAGCTGTAACGGCGTTCACGCTAAGTGTTACTTTCTAACATAAGGTAGCAGGACATTAAAATAGATGCAGCATCTACGGTCGCGTGTTGCTGCTACCAGTAAGCTCTCTCGTCTGAGAGTAAATGACTATACATGTCTCCTGTCGTGAAAACTGACATCGAAATAGTTTTCAAAAGGCCGTATTCCAATGGTCCGCGCCCGCCTCACAGCCAACACGCCTGCAACGGCTGAGCGAGGTCCTCAAGAGCCACTGGATCACGTATCAGTCAACCCAGGCTGTACGAGATCGAAGGGCACCTCCTCATTTAGCCTCAAATATCAGTGAGAGCCGGGTGCCGACCAACGTTGACAATATCAGTGCTTATAGTAGTTGCTTACTTGGCCCCAACTGATGTTCGCTCGCCTTAAAGGGGTATAATGTGCTGCCACGCGGAGCTTTTACGCGAAGGACTTTGACGAAAGACAGACGAAAGTGCAACTTCTGGTTGTACGAGCCCATCTAACTAAAAAGCCCAGCTGAGCAGATGAAACGAAGGTAAGGTCGGGTCCTCTCATATCAGTTTGCCGCAGTCCAACTAAATAATGTCCAGAGGAAACATACGCCACATACGCCCCCCCCCCCCCACAAAAAAACTGAAGTACAGCTCAAATCGCAGCATATTGTCTGACTAAAATATTGTGAACGCCATAGAAGTCTTGTAGCTCAGGCCATGGATAACAATCACAAGTCATGACAGTCTATGCCGTTGCAGTAGAAACAGATATTGATGACACTGAATACTTTTTAGGACATGATAAATTTAAATCGCTCTAGTTCAGTAATCTGACGGGTCCTGAAGGCAACATATTCAAAGTCATGTCAAAAGAGTATGGACAAAAGACATTAATTCCTACGGGTTTACGTCTCATCACGTAGCTCTTGACACAACATAATGGGGGGAGGTGAGGAGAGCTCAATAATGCAACGCGTTTGAGTTAGCCAATGCAGTTCCATCCGGGTAGCGAAAATGCAGGCCGTCATGACAATTGCATGAAGGAAGTCGCGCTGCGTGCAATACGAGCCTGACTGTAAGACACGAGCCGGGCGATTAAGTCACGCAGGCAGTCGAGCGGCGCCCAGATCCCCGCCTGAGCCGCGGCTGCTGCCAGCCGTTGGCAGGAGCGCTGTCTCACCGGCCTGAGCACGCGCTGGACCTCGTGCACCACCTTGCTGGGATCCCGCACGCTGCAGAGGACCAGGGTGAGTACCACAGCATCCACCGATCCGTCCTTCACGGCCGTCATATCCTCGCCATGACCGACAACAAACCGGATGTCCGGGTGGAGGTGGGCAGCATGCTCGACGCACGTTCGCCGGAAGTAGTCTTGAAAATGGATGTTGGGATCGACACAGGTCAGCACAGAGCCAGCCGGGTAGTGCTGCAGGTTCGTGCCGCAGCCGACGCCAATCTGAGATGATACACAAGCTACGTTGTGATTGCTGCAGACCTGGCAACGAGGTCTGTAACTGCGCGGAACATCGGTGGTAAACATCTTTCAGCACGCGTGTCTGGTTGAGGGCTGCTGGACGGGGTCTACAGCGAGGTGGAAGACAGTCGTATACCGATGATGCACTGGTCCTTGCGGCACATCCGGACGCCGGCACCGCTCCCCGGCACATCTCACCTCCAGGATGTCCAGACTGCCTCCCTTGAGGTTCGGTCCCGCCGACTGCATCTGCTTCATCTCTTCAAAGAGCTCGGCCTTGATGGCAGCGAGCTGCTGCTCCTGCTGTGTCTTGAACCGGTTCATGGCCCAGGCCATCAGGCGGGCGCGCAGGGCGTCGACGCCGTCGGGGCCGAGCGCCACCCGGAGCGTCATGACCAGGAGCAGCAGCCAGCCCAGCAGGCAGGCCGTCCAGTTCAGCAGGCAGGCCGCCCAGCCCAGTAGGCAGGCCGTCCAGCCCAGCACACTCGGCAGCATGGCTGCCGGACGGCACACACAGCGTCACACAGTGCACGGCACACTTCAGCTGGATGCTCGCACACTGGGAACGGTTGCTGCTCGCACGGCTGCTGCTGGTACTGAGAAGTTTGAAGTGCACATCTGCGGTCTCCTCGTCAGCACGGGACGCCGTATGAGGCACGCGACGGTCAAGACGATAACGGAGGGGCAGGTATCAGCCGTCGTCATGTAGATAAGTTCCCAAAGCTGCCACTTTGGCGCCCCATACCAATGGGTTTGATCCATGCCTTGGAAAGCTCGCTCTTCTTAAGAGAGCAGGCGTGGGCTAATGGGGTAGTATTTGCACGCCATTTGACATGTGACATTGACGGGGCATTCATTGCCTGTGTGTCCGGGCTCGGCCGGGGCTAGGTAACTTGGCCGACGTAACCCATCAGTCTGCGGGGGTGCACAACGTGTGGGGGCTGGGACCGAAGCCCTTGCAAGAGTTAGATACTATTTCTAATTAACATTGGTCACAACTGACAGCGCCACGTGTCCCGCACAGGTCACTTGGTCGATCCCTCTCGGTTCGGCCATGCAATATTGTGTTCAGCATCAGCCTTGCAGGAGGCGTCATTGGCCGCTTGCCGGTCCAGCACCAGCGCGACTACGGCGTCTCGTCTTTAAATATGCAAGCAAGGCTGACATTAGGTTTGATATCTGGTAAATGGATTGTATCCCCGATCCCCCACAGCATGGTTTGGACGACAGCAATCTTACATGCATTAAACGCGAAAGTACAAACACATCGACAGTTACGCTCGGTGATAAAATGGCGAAGTATGTTTATCTCAATCACAGGTAAATTGACTAGGTGAATTATAAAGGTCAGGACGCTGACGGCGGAAGGCGGGCGGACGGCTGGTGGCAGCGAAATCACAGGTAAATGACTAGTGGAATTATAAAGGTCAGGACGCTGACGGCGGAAGGCGGGCGGACGGCTGGTGGCAGCGAAATCACAGGTAAATGACTAGGTGAATTATAAAGGTCAGGACGCTGACGGCGGAAGGCGGGCGAACGGCTGGTGGCAGCGAAATCCACGTGCCAGTCGCTCGGGGCAAAATAATCCCTCGCGCGAACGAGGTACGCTCTCGCGGGAGCTGCAACACACCGTCAGCTGTGGTCTGAGGGGGACGCACGGACACCAAGGCAGGGCCGACCACCCGTTAGTGGAACGCCTCGGGCGCACGAGTGTCCGACATCATGTTTGGCATCGTCACCATGCCTCGTTCGCTGATCATATCAGGTAGTTTAGGCTGACCTAACTCAGGTAGTCCCGGAGACACACGATCAGGATTAACCGATCCCGTTTAGGATGGTGTGGGCACCAACGTCAATCAATGTATCTGGTAGCCAATACAATGTTCTTCACAAGGCACTTAGATCTTCACCTTCAGTTCACTCGGTTCCTGCATGATCTGACACCTATCTCCAATCCGGCAACGCCAGAGGTTACTCGCACGAAGACGCTCGAAACTGTCAGGAAGAGATCAACAATTTCCTAATGGCCGCTAGTCCATTTAAGACATTTTCGCGCTTTATGCAGGGTAGCATTAATTTTTTTTTGCGGGGGACGTTTGGCGTGACGCCGCGTTTGGTAAGCTGACCAATGCAATACAAGTTTAAAGCCTATTTAATACAAGGAATACTTTTGCATCAGTGAGGGTCCCTGCGTTGATTCGTCGATCCGGATCCAACTGCACCGGCCAGAGGCATCAGTGAGGGTCCCCTGCGTCGATCTGGATTCAACTTCCGCAGCCAGAGGGTACCCACGACAGTAAGGAGACTGATGAGTCCAGATCGACCAGAGGATCCCACGGGGCCTCCGGATCTACCCCGGATCTACCAGGATCCGCGTCTCGTGACGCCATATTGTCCGTGTCGCCAGGACGACAGCTGGTAGGTGTACCTCGGGCTGTGACGGAGGAGTCACTCCGCCGTGACCGGCAAAGGTAACGTGCCACCTAGTGTCCTATCCACGAAGGTTACCCCGGGCTGTGACGGAGGAGCCACTCAGCCGTGACCGGCAAAGGTAACGTGCCACCCACGTGTCCTATCCACGAAGCCAAACTTTCTTGAAAAGGTAAGGAAAGGGAAACATATTTTGAACACTACGGGGCCCTCCTTGGTTTTCGTCATTTTAGCAAGGATTTCATTTAAAACATAGTGTCATGCGTTTAAAACGTGTCCTCCGTCAAACACCTTCCAGGGAAGACGGGCGGCCGACTCATTCAACGCGACAACTCTCCACCCCATCACGCCGCTGTTGCGGCGGACACTCTAGCTGACGGCGGCATCGAGTTGGTGAGGCACCCTCCGTACTGCCCGCGCCCTGGGCCAAAACTGACTTCTGGTTGATCCCTAACATAAGGGCTTCCCCTCGCGGGCGCCGCCTCCCGTCGCGGTGGGCGCTGAAGTCGGCCATATTACGGTATGTTAGCCTGCTTGGTTGATCCCTAACATAAGGGCTCCCCTCGCGGGCGCCGCCTCCCGTCGCGGTGGGCGCTGAAGTCGGTCATATTACGGTATGTTAAGCCTGCTTGGTTGATCCCTAACATAAGGATTCCCCTCGCGGGCGCCGCCTCCCGTCGCGGTGGGCGCTGAAGTCGGTCATATTACGGTTTGTTAAGCCTGCTCCCAATCATCGCTTTGGCGAAGCGATGACAAACCTCTTGCGGTTGCAGGCCGATGGTGGCGCTGCGTTAAAAAGCACGAAGATCACGAGGAAAAAATGAGCCAACGGGAATGCCTGTCTGTCAATAATGTGCTGACTGCGGATAAACGGAATGTACATTGAAAAGCACTGGATATTTACGGGATGGATTCATGCATTCTGTCATGCTTTCCTCATGGTTTCTGATTCCATGTCTTCTCAAGACGTCTTTAGACACGACTCACAGTTGTGCTGCGTTTACACGTGCATCTGTCATCCTCAGCACGTGCGCTTGTAGTAAGTAAAGCAAAGCAATCACGTAGGTATGTTCTCGAAGCATCTGAAATGCAAATCTTGAAAGATACATTCGCAGCACCGATATCCAAAAATCAGTTTTCGTTTGATTCGCGAAAGGTGATGGGCTTAGCTGCATACAATAACTTCGACGCGCGAAACCCTTTCTTGGCTGGAATTCAGCGTTTTGCACCTTAAAGTAGCCAAAAGATATAATGCTGTAATTGTTACAGCACCCATTCTACATCAAGCGGAACGAGGCGACATGTTTCCGCCGCATCGCCGCAGCCTGGACACGGTCTAAATGATAGCCGGGCGAAGCTCAAAAACCGCCCGCTTAATGGTAACTGCACGCTCCGGACCGGCTTCCCAGCTTACTCAATGGTAACTGCACGCTCCAGACCGGCTTCCCAGCTTACTCAATGGTAACTGCACGCTCCAGACCCGGCTTCCCAGCTTACTCAATGGTAACTTGCACGCTCCGGACGGCTTCCCAGTTTACATCTCCAATGCAAGCTCGACGGGTTGCGGTGGTGCATAAAAACCATTAATGCTAGGAACATCAGCTACCTCTGCCAACTATGGAACCACTATCAATATTTTGCCTCCTCTCCACCCCTTTCCACTCTTTCCTGCTCTCTCTAACTTCCACTCCCCTCTCTCTACAGCTGTTTCACCCTCACTCCCACTCTCACTCTCACCCTTACCCTCACTCTCACCCCAAGTCTCAGTCTTCACTCTCACTCTATAGGTTTTACTCGCATGACATACCCGCTCGCTTGCATACTCTCTCTCCTCTCTCTCTCTCTCTCTCTCTCTTTCTCTCTCTCTCTCTCTCTCTTCTCTCTCTCTCTCTCTCTCTCTTCTCTCTCTCTCTCTCTCTCTCTCTCTCTCTCTCTCTCTTCTCTCTTCTCTCCCTCTGTCTTCTCTTCTCTCTCTCTCCCTTCCTCTCTCTCCTTTCTTTCCTCTCTCTCTCTCTGTCTCTCTCTCTCTCTCTCTCTCTCTGTCTTTCCCTCTCTCTCTGTCTCCCTCTCTATTTCTATCTGTTCCCCTCTTCCCTTTCTCCCTCTGTCTTCTCTCTCCTCCCTCTCTCTCTTTCTCTCTACCTCTCTCTCTCTCTCTCTATCTCTCTCTCTCTTTCTCTCCCACCCGCTGTTTTTCTTTTCTGGTTCGCTTCCCCTCCCTTGCTCTCTCCTTCCTCCCTTCCTTCTTTCTCCCCTATTCCTCTGTTCTGTTCCTTCTTCCCTTCTTCTCACCTCGCTAGCAACGCTATCACTAGTTCCACTTGATCTCTCTTGCTCAGCTTAACACTTCCTCTTCCTTCAATGTTCTTGTTGTTCTCTGTCTTCTCTTTTTTCTCGTTCCTTTATCTGAATGAGGGACATGCCTACATGCAACGCATTTCTTTATGTGGAATCTTGCAAAAACACTCCGTTAGTGGAATTACGGCCAAGTTAAGCTGTCCTCCGAACAGAGGCTTGCGGCTGAAAGGCACTGCGCGCAGCTAATCCGATCAAGGGCGCCATGCACCCGCACTGCACGCTGATCCACCGCGCGCGCGCCGCACCCCAGGGACGGACAGCTCACCCGCTCAATCGATCGGCTGAGGGACCGGACGGCGGCCCGCCTCGGACAACGGCACACTGGCGCTATCACCTGAGCCGGCAAGGTTCAGCCCGCCGGCACGGGGCGCAGTCAGGCATGGCGGCCGGGGGGGCCGCGGCGGACGGCGAGCTGGGACACGCCTCCACAGGGCCGGCCGCGGCGGACGGTGGGCTGGGACACGCCTCCACAGGGCCAGCCGCGGTGGACGGTGGGCTGGGACACGCCTCCACAGGGCCAGCTGCGCCTCGTCCCAGACAGCCCCGTGCAGCTCACAAAGAGGCCCGCAGCCTGTATACTGGCACCGCTGACATGGTATGCAGGGCCGCACTGTGCATAGCAGAAGGGAGGGTCGGAGGGGAGGGGGGGGGGGGGGGCATGGGGGCACTCGGCGCGGTATACGCGGGCGCGCTAATCGCAGTATGTAAGGGGCACTTTTATCGCGATGGGACTGGACGCGCTCAAGCAAGCCTCAAGTCTTCGTGGACAATTACCAGAGCAAACAGGGGCAGTAGCCGGGCAAGGCATGCATGAGTTGCGTTCAGCAGAGTATGCAGCGAGCGGCAGGCACTTTAAGTGGCATACAGAAGCGTTGTCAGACATGGTATACAACGGAGCGACACAGCAATTGGAGTGGCTTACAGCAGCCCTGTCAGACGTGGTATACCGGGGCGCAGCCAGGCACCCATTCAAGCCAATGCGAGACAGTCAACTTCGTGTGTATGTAACTTATATCTCCCCTTCTCCCCCCCCCCCCGCCCTATCTCTGTAGCTTTCTTTTCTTGGTCTCAGTCTCAGTCTTAGTTTCAGTCTAGTTCTCAGTGTGCCTCCGCTCCTGCCTACTCACTGTTCCTCTGTCCCAGCCGCTGACCGCTGGCGTCGAGGGTGCGGCGCCAGGACATTTCGGCTATGACTGGGCCGGCGCCTTACTCTGAGCCGCGCACGCATCGACTCCAGTCACCAGTTGGTGTGGTTGTGGTGCAGTTCTTAAGACACCTCTTGTCGTTTAAATACGATACCAAATAAGAAACTTAACTCTCGTGGTTCACCTGGTATACAGGAGCAGGCGTGCGACACATTTTGTCGGTGCATATATGTTAACCTCTTGATACTGATCCTGGCTGCCCCAGAGCCACATGCAGCGCACTATGGGCCAAGCCGATAACCCAGCCGCGGCCGCCGCCTCTGACGGCCTGGCGCCGGCTGAGCTGCAGTCGGACCGCGCCCACCGTCTGCATCAGGCCGCGGCCTAAGCTGCTGGCTAAGCTGCATGGCCTCTCCCGATAACTCGGTGGGTTAGAGCGTCTGACTTCCGATTCCCGTCGGTCTTCCGAGTCTGCGGCCGGTAGTGACGATCACGATAAAGGTCAGATGACGTTTGAGGATAGGACGGACCGTGACGAACATTGTGACACGTTCATCTTCGCTCCCAAAATATGCCGCTCACCCGAAGGTTCGCTATCGGTCGGCGGAGACCAGGCTATCGGTCAGAGGAGACCGGGCTATCGGTCGGAGGAGAC
The DNA here is from genome assembly GCF_011947565.3 of Pollicipes pollicipes. Lineage (NCBI taxonomy): Eukaryota > Metazoa > Arthropoda > Thecostraca > Pollicipedomorpha > Pollicipedidae > Pollicipes > Pollicipes pollicipes. The sequence continues at coordinate 2,630,145 of NW_023597054.1, forward strand.
CGGGCTATCGGTCAGAGGAGACCGGGCTATCGGTCGGAGGAGACCGGGCTATCGGTCGGAGGAGACCGGGCTATCAGTCGGAGGAGACCAGGCTATCGGTCGGAGGAGACCGGGCTATCGGTCGGAGGAGACCGGGCTATCAGTCGGAGGAGACCAGGCTATCGGTCGGCGGAGACCAGGCTATCGGTCAGAGGAGACCGAGTTATCGGTCGGAGGAGACCGGGCTATCGGTCGGAGGAGACCGGGCTATCGGTCGGAGGAGACCGGGCTATCGGTCGGAGGAGACCGGGCATCGGCGGAGACCAGGCTAATCGGTCAGAGCGAGACCGGGCTCTCGGTCGGAGGAGGACCGGGCTATCGGTCGGAGGAGAACGGGCTATCAGTCGGAGGAGACCAGGCTATCGGTCGGAGGAGACCGGGCTATCGGTCGGAGGAGACCAGGCTATCGGAGACCAGGTATCGGTCGGAGGAGACCGGGCTATCGGTCGGAGGAGACCAGGCTATCGGTCGGAGAAGACCGGGCATCGGTCGGAGGAGACCAGGCTATCGGTCAGAGGAGACCGGGCCATCGGTCGGAGGAGACCAGGCTATCGGTCGGAGGAGACCGGGCTATCGGTCGGAGGAGACCGGGATATCGGTCAGAGGAGACCGGGCTATCGGTCGAAGGAGAACGGGCTATCGGTCGAGGAGACCGGGCTATCGGTCGGAGGAGACCGGGCTATCGGTCGGAGGAGACCGGGCTCACGCAACAAACGCTGCTCAGGGTGGACGCTGATTCCAAAAATGAATTCAATCAAAAGCTCGGATAAGGCCGTAAAACTGATAAGCATCGGGTGGGGGGGGGGGGGGGGGGCTGCAAACCCGGCGGCTGGCTGCATGACAAATGAACAGTGCAGTCACCACTTCCCCGATGCGTACACAGATCGGACGGATTGGGACGACGACCAGCTGTACCCGGTGTCTGGCACCGCGTTCCTAACGCCAGGGCTCAGCGGGTGGAACAGCGCCGTCGGAGCACAGCCCACTCAGCAGTGGGCTGTGCTCTAATCACCCCTACTATCGTTGTGCTGTATCTGCCATGGCAACGTCACAGTCTGTTGTTAGGCCGAGGGCGTCGAGCCTTTGTTCCATTACGTATGCACTATACCAGAGTGCCGCCGCCGGGTGGTCCGCACTGGCCGGCAGTGGAGAGCAGAAGACCTGACCTGAGACTCTCGGCACGAGCTGACACTCTCGGAACCCCCGCGGGAGGGTTTCCGCGGGACCTGACCTGAGACTCTCGGCACGAGCTGACACTCTCGGAAACCCCCGCGGGGAGGGTTCCGCGGGACCTGACCTGAGACTCTCGGCACGAGCTGACACTCTCGGAACCCCCGCGGGAGGATAGCTGCACACAGGGCAGCAGCATATGTGCCGATACTAATGCATTCACTTGTCCCTGACGAAATCTTTTGGTTCCCTACGACCACAGGTTGCCGAATGCCCAGCCCACAGCATATACAGATATAAGTACAGACTTATGCTAAGGCTATCCGCCAATGACCTGCGGCCATTACACCTGCCCTTGTCGCAGAACACACCAGGCAAAATACACCCCAGCCGCAGAACACACCAGCAAAATACACCCACCGCAGTCACTCTGTAGCATACAACTCCAAATCACCCGCTATTCAGCACGGTGAGAAAGAGCCCACGTCAGTCCGGCGCAGACGCCTCACCGGGCCCGTGTCGCCTCATCGGAGAGGTGTCCGCTCATCGGAGCGGCGCCTCATGTAGCGACAAAACAGGGGCGCAGGAAGCCACGGCAGCTCAGGCGGCAGCCAGTTGTATCGCTCAGGCGGCAGCCAGATGTTACATCTCAGGCGGCAAGTCAGATGTGCAGCTCAGGCGGCAGCCAAGGATGTACAGCTTCAGGCGGCAGCCAGATGTATAGCTTCAGGAGGCAGCCAGATATACAGCTCAGGCGGACGCCAGCTGTACAGCTCAGGCGGCAGCCAGATGTACAGCATTTCGATGCCGACAGCGGAATAGCCTCCCACCCATCTGTTGCGGCAACTGTCGGAACTCCCCTACATCTGTTGGAAAAGTTGGCCAAGGCGCTAAACTGAGCAAGGAACATGACCAACAAAAACTGGACTAGGCTTACAAGCGTAAGAACGGGTGCCTTGAACACTAAGTAAAGTGCCGTTGCCAGCGTCAGGCGTTGCCATTTCTGACGGTGACGCGCCGTTGCAACCTTGGCATTGCACCAGGCCAACCCACCGTGCGGGGAAGCGGCGATAGTCACGACACTGTGGACAGTGGCGAGTCCAAGAAATCGCCAAGGGGCGACGTTCAAATTGATGGGGTATCTGGCCCGGTGGCGGGTTATGCTGCTCCACCTGGCTACACCTGTCTTACTAGAAAATAAGAACGAGATTTCAGGCACCTTATCTGCGAAAAACCCTTTCGCTTCAAAATCATACGGAAATGGTGAGAATATTAAGGGATTTTTTTCACTGCAAACAAGAAAGGTATGACCCACCAGCAGTTGCCCACATCACTTGCTGTCGGTAGCAATCGATTCATATTTGATATGCGGGCAATATAAGACGCACACACGTGATCGCGCGAGTATTTGTCCATGCGATTCAATAATGCCCGGTGTCATGTCATCAAGCGCTGTATGACGTGTTGCTTGAAAACTTTGCCATAAAAACAGCTAGTATCTGCGGTGTGTATGACACAGCTGCTTGTGTCCCGCTCAAACTGGGTGTTAATTTAAACTTAGAGCCAAATTAAAGGTTTGGGCAACATGGCCAAATTACTCATGACTGATTTGTTTGCCAGACGGCATTAGACATGGGGTAGCACACATGCAAACAAGCCAACACAAATGTCAGCATGTTCACTGTGCCACTGTGCGTAACATCAGCTTGTTTTAGCAGAACATGACTGTCGAGGCTGTAGCCAAAGGTGATGAGCACCTAGCCTGTTAGGTTGCGCAAAACAACGCGATTTTCGCGCAGCCCGACATTACGCCCGTGGCCATGATAGCGGACAGAAGGTGGCGCGGGAACAGGCGGCGGACAGCGTTCAGTTAGGAAACGAGCCTTATGTAACATTCGTGCCTTGGTATTCCAGAGCTGCACTGGGAGGCGTGGGAAGCACTGGGAGGCCTTCCCTGACATGATCACGTGGACAGGACAAACCACTGAGCCGTGAGTGACGGAACACATCAGACTGCGCTGAAGGATGCGCCCGACATCAGCCCATGACAGCCTGACTTCCCATGCTGCTCCCAGATCAGCGAAAAGCGCGTGAAGCGCGTCACGGAGGCGTCACGATTCGTGTTCGGTGAGGAGCAACTCAACACTGGCACCGTCTCGCACCAGGCAGCATGCGAAACCCAACAGGCCCATCGCTGGAGGAGCTTCCTGTCGGACAAACTCGTGCGTTGTTTGGGTACCGAACATCCGGAAACCAGTCGTGGTCAACGCGACCGTGAGTGTATCACGGGAGACAGCGAGGGCAAAACTGCTTCACTGCAACCAATATTTCGCTCTTCAGAGGCACACTACTTACCACAGACACTCGGAATTAAAACCATCTGAAAATGATGCCGGCGGAGTTTGAGGTTTTTTGTTTTGTGTTATAGTATACAGCAGATCATAGCCCATAGACCTATTGTGGTTGTGATGTGGCTTTGTCGCGCCCATATAGCCCTTTATTGAGCTAGATCATGCAGGACTTTGAGCTCCCCTTTCTGGTGGTTTCCTGGATTCGCCGCTGCTTACAGCACCGTCACTATGGCCCCTTCCCACGCGGCAGGTTTCACCTGGCGTTAAGCACGGATTACAAGGCGCGGCACCGCGGGAGACTGCGGCGTCTAACATAAGGAGCAGTGGTTCGTTTAGCTCCAAAGCGCCCTTCCTACGTTGGTCAAATTTACCTCAAATTCGCGCTATGTCCATTACCAGGTATTAAGCAAACTGTGTAACGAAGGTACTTTGCACTTTCCAAAAATGGTTGAGCTTCACTGCAATACATAGATACGACGGGGCTGAAAGCGGGCTTAGACGGGACTAGCACAGCTGCGGTGCGTAAGTGGTGGAGGAAAATAGCTGATCAGTTGGAAAAACAGGGCTGAGAGGGGGGGGGGGGGGAGAGGGAGTTGAGAATATGGTCGAGTGCGGATGATTTCCCCCAACATGACACGTTTCAAAATATCCTGGAGGCGTGACACACATCAGTGATAGGCCGCCCGTCAAGACCGGCCCTGGACTTCTGCAACGGTGGTGAGACACGCAGCCAGCTGCTCTGACCGCCCGTGACAATCGGCCAGGTTCTCGTGACCACCCCAGGCCAGGTTCTCGTGACACTCCAGGCCAGGTTCTCGTGACACTCCAGGCCAGGTTCTCGTGACACTCCAGGCCAGGTTCTCGTGACACTCCAGGCCAGGTTCTCGTGACACTCCAGGCCAGGTTCTCGTGACACTCCAGGCCAGGTTCTCGTGACACTTCAGGCCAGGTTCTCGTGACACTCCAGGCCAGGTTCTCGTGACACTCCAGGCCAGGTTCTCGGGACACTCCAGGTCAGGTTCTCGTGACACTCCAGGCCAGGTTCTCGTGACACTCCAGGCCAGGTTCTCGTGACACTCCAGGCCAGGTTCTCGTGACACTCCAGGCCAGGTTCTCGTGACACTCCAGGCCAGGTTCTCGTGACACTCCAGGCCAGGTTCTCGTGACACTTCAGGCCAGGTTCTCGTGACACTTCAGGCCAGGTTCTCGTGACACTCCAGGCCAGGTTCTCGTGACACTCCAGGCCAGGTTCTCGGGACACTCCAGGTCAGGTTCTCGTGACACTCCAGGCCAGGTTCTCGTGACACTCCAGGCGAGGTTCTCGTGACACTCCAGGCGAGGTTCTCGTGACACTCCAGGCCAGGTTCTCGTGACACTGCAGGCGAGGTTCTCGCGACACTCCAGGCCAGGTTCTCGGGACCGAGCCGCCGCCGACTCCTGACCAGACCTGATAGTTACAACTTTGCGGCCGAGCATAACTTTCACCGAGTTGTTGATTTATCTTTAATGAGTGATGGGCTCTTTCCCGTACTGTTACCATATATATTGAAATATAATGACACACCTGCGAAATGTCCAAGGCATTGTCCAGTACGGGGATGATGGCGGGTGATAGGTGCCCCTTCCATGCGACAGGACACTCAGTATCCGAGAACAGCTCCGCGTTGTCATGGAAACGTGCAAGACCCAACTTAGTCAAAGTTGAGCTCCAGATTAACGGTTTTCCAAATGAGGAGTACATCAAGATCACGGAACGGCGGGCCAGTTCTGAGGGCTACCCCAACACGTCAGTTTGGTACTGGCAGCGTTTCCTTCAGTACGTTTGCCCAGAATTAAATGTCGAGGGAGGCCGGTACTTTCCCATGTGAACGGTAACGTTTCGAATTTCAGACTTCTTGCCGCTGACCAAAATTTAAGTGTTGTCGGCGCACCGAACAACTGGCTGAAGTCGTTGGCAAACATGCAGTAGAATAAATGTTTGAGAGATGATCCTTCAAGGACGCCGGTGTTGCTGGATAAAGGGGTGCATCTTTTAACAGCAATCAGACTGCCAGTAAAGCCTTTGGCGTGATTTTAAAAGTACGCAGGTACCAAGATTGTGCCGAGGTCAAGGAGACTACTTTGACAAACGCTTTGAATGGTCAATCACATCAAAGCAGCTGTCCCCCCTCCCCCCCGCCACAGGGAAGCCATGTGGTCCAATGTGGTGATCAGTCCGGTTTCCGTCGAACGGAAACTGCTAGTTAGGAGAGGGAAGGTGATGTGGTATGTCATTGTAGAGCTGCTGATGGATGGTGCGCTCTGCACATACCACGATGGCTGGAACGATGGAGATATGACGGCCAGTGTAAGGATCAGAAGGATCGCAGAATTTGTAGATAGGGTGGACGAGGGAGTCTATTATAGGGTTAGCAGTAACGCGCTGGAATATGCTGGAGTTGACCAAATGCCACCAGTCAGTCCACCGCGCCGGCGCAGTGCACGTGCCTGCGAGTGCGGTTGCAGGCAAACATCTGACTGGGCCGCAGAAATGTGTCGGCAATGCTGAAGTGCTTGAAAACCGCCAAATCCGGGGTCTTGGAGCGAGCGTGCTCGAAAGTGCGAACGTGCTCGCTCGGCTCCGCGCATCGATTTACACCATTGCCAGTGCGATGGCCCGTTCCTTTCTTACTCGTTTGGTAGTTCATGATTTACAAACTTAACTGCATGGTGATAGGTGCGGTAATTTGGACTCACTGTGATATCCCTTGCCGAGATGGAGGCCTGGAGTCCGGCCCGCTGTTTAATGACTGAAACTGTGAATTTCATATTTTCCTTGCGAAACTAGCGCCCCACGTCTGCACTTACCACGGGCGTGCATTAGTTGCACATGCTCAACAATTTAACGCGTCTGAGTGACGCACCGTTTCCAAACGCTGACGATCCCTCGGCACCCGACTTCGAACGATGACACCATAGCAGCCGCTACAAAACGCTACGCCGACGGCAACGTGTTCATTCCTTCTTTTATACAGGATGCACATTGGCTCGGCTATGACATGATCCTGATCAGCCAGTGCAAAAACACTTACACTTAAAGACGGTACACCATGCTAACACTTATAACGGTATAGTGACTTGGTGGCCCCGGACCTCCAACAGCACCCATTTAGCTCCCGTGACTTAAAACAAACAAAGTAATCAAATTGTGCAGCGTCTAGTGATGCCCCAAACAAATCTTCTGGCGCCAAACCGCTAGTCTCCGGCGATGCGGCCTCGGCCTCTGGGCGTTGGCGCCGCAGCCAACGCTCAGAGGCCAGACAGTGATGGCCGAAAACCACTACCAAAAGACCTAACTGCACTGGTGGGTAGTCTGCTGCAGGACACGGCCGGCGGCCGGCGGCCCGGCTCGAGGCCGAGCACTGCAACCGGGGCTGAGCCGCGCCCGGCAGCCGCCGCAGGGCAGCCAACGAGACGCACAATCCCCTCAGAAACGAACACGCATAATGGGAGAACAGCCCCAAGACTGAACGGATTGAGCACGAACAGTGGAAATTAAGCCGAAATCCTAACGCGCCTGACCGCATTCAACCAGCTCGCTTGCGCCTCGGGGCTCACTCCTGACGCCTGGCGGCGGCGGCCGCGCTACAGCGGCGTCACCTCCGCCCCGACCGCCGCCGGCCCACCCCCAGACGGCTCCCCTGGCGCCAGCGCGGCGCACTCGCACCTCAGAAACCCGGACTGGCTGTGATGATGCTCGAGTTCATCCGTTCCATCATTCCGAAAATCGCACGCAGTTTGCGGCCTAGACTTCCCGTAGTTCCGACATCCTCTATTTCCATTAGTCTGTGATGGTGAAACTTGAAACCACTGATGACAGCGGTAACCATGGCGCAAAACGCCCAACTCTTCACCTTTAATGTTTTTTCACACGGTTTCCGTGTTTAGGAAATAGAAATAAAAACAAAAGTTTGACCATTTATATTAGCTTTCAAAGATAATGTATGTAGTGTGAGCCCCTTCTGTGGGCTATGAATCCCCCATCACTTCTTCACGAACTGAAGCCCCGTTCAACATGGCTCGAATGTTACCCTGTCAGTCTGACACACAACCTTGCGACGTGTCAACAAATGACACGTCAAACAAACAACACGCTGTATATCACCGCAGCCCCAGTGTCATTCCGTCAGCATGACACGCAAACTTGCCCGCCACAACGAGTGATGTGTCCACCGGAATCCTGATGCTGTGTATCACTTCAAACGTCTTGACCAACTCAGGATAAATGCCGGATATCACCTTAACATGAAAAAACATGACAACACGTAGAGCGTGTGATTGCGGTATCTCAGAACTCGAAGCGATAGCTCAGATGATGTGCGCTTGGGCCCTCGTCATTAGCCACATCCTGATGTAACATTCATGGTGTACCGGATCATCTCAGGCACAGTGCCGATATCACCTTTTGGGTGCAGCCGAGAGCCTGCTCATACTGTGCACCTTACATAACAGCCCTGCAGCGAACAGCCCCACCCACGTGTGCAGCCCCGTATCACCCGCCTTCGATCGCGAACGCAACGCGCGCCCTCAGCCGCCCGCCTCGTGCACCACCTCGGTCACGACCTTCTCAAGCCGGTCACCGAACGCCTGAAAGGAGAAGCTCTCAACGACACGGCGCCGACCGGCCTCACCCATGGCGCGTGCCAGCTCAGGCTCGAGGAGCACGCGCAGCAGCGCCGCAGCGAACGGCTCGGCGGCCGGCGGGCACAGGAAGCCGGTGACGCCGCTCAGCACCGTCTCGAGCGGGCCGCCGCTGGCCACAGCCACCACCGGTGCGCCGCAGTACATGGCCTCCAGCGGCACGATGCCAAAGTGCTCGCGGTCCGGCGTGTACAGCACGGCCGCGCAGCCACGCAGCAGCGCCCGCTTGGCCGCGTCGCTGGGCGAGCGCAGGAAGGTGACGCGCTCGGTCAGGTCAGCAGACGCCACGTGCCGCTGCAGCTCGGCCAGGTGCTGGCCGTTCTCCTCGTTGCGCGGGTCGTAGCCACCGGCCAGCACGAGGTGGCATGCGCGGCCGACCGGCGCGTCCGCCAGCTCCAGCAGCCGGGCTAGCGCGTCCACTGCCAGCCTCAGGTTCTTCTTGCGCTCGAACCGGTTGAGCGAGAGCAAAATGTGCGGCGGCGGCGGCGCGCCGAGCACCTCAGCCAGCGAGAGGTCCGACGGCGCGTCGAACGCGGCCAGGTCCAGCGACGGTACAGCACGTCCGGCCGGCGGGTGGCGCAGGCGCGGGAACGTCTCGGCGAACACCTGGCCGGTGAAGCGGCTGTTGACCAGGACGCGGTGAGCGGCGCCTGTCGAGCGCTCTTCCAGCCAGTCGAGCGGCGCGCGGTACAGCCGCTTAAGCGGCGAACGCCGCTGCGTCAGCAGCTGGTCCGGGAAGTGGCAGTAAAAGAGCACGCGCAGGCCAGCCCAGCGCAGCAGCGGCACACACGCCGACACCTGGTCGCAGAAGACAAGGTCGGGCGGCGGCCCCGGGCGCCAGCAGCAGGCACAGCGCCGCGTACACCATGCGCAGGTAGACGCAGAAGGCGCGCAGACGGCCCGCACACGCTGCCAGGCAGCCAGCCGCCGCACACGCGCACCGGCAGCCTGTCCAGTGTCTCGGGGAAGCAGTGGCGCCGGTCGTGGTGCGCCGTGACGTAGGAGACGTGGTGGCCGCGGCGCTGCAGCGCCAGGCCGGCGTCCACTACCAGACGCTCGGCGCCGCCGATGCCCAGATCCGGGTGCAGGAACACCACCCGCATCGCAGCTGCCTGCCTGCGGACGACAGCAGCCATCAGTGTGCTCCAGAGTGAGGTCTGGGTGGTCGAGGCCTGCATTAACCACACAACTTTGATACTTGCACATGCTGGGTGCATGCTGCAGTACATAAGACTGCTGAGGCATGCACAGCTTGAAATGTTAATCCTCATTCTGCCAAGCCTCCTTTCACAACTTGGATAGTGGGATGTGACCACCTGTTATTTCCATACTAAGAACTATTGGGCCTTTGAAAAAAAACAACAGGAATGAACTGGGCCCAATGAGATCTTGCTGATATGGGTAAGTGCCTAGGCCAGTATTTTGTATTACATGTTTTATTTCATCCCTCTGAACCAATAATTGAAACCTCTGCCATTTCCAAAGACAATCCTTCAAACATCAAATGTTTTCAGTTTGCATGCTTGCATTTGCCAAACTATCCCACAGTGACATGAAACTTACACAGACATGTTACTTAATTTTGAGCACACTGATGCCTAATTTTGTGCCTTTCAAGCATACACTTTAATGCAGAACATGGCCTTTTTGCCTTTTCTATACTGTGATGCCTGCCAACCTGCAGGTTATTCAGGAAGTAGCACACCATCAAACTAGACACCCATTCTGCAACACATGCAAGGGACTCACCAGATGGCAACTGGCCATACACCACATGCAGCCCTGGGAGCTAGCACAAGGGCATGCAGCCTGCGGCAACAAGATCATCCACGACCACATGCACCAAGCAACCACTATGCGAGCCACTACCACATGTGACACCAACAGTACATGCACAATCACAAAGGCATGCACATGCAACACATCACAATATATAACTCTTGATTATTTTGGAGCATCACATTTATCGCATAAATGATGCTGCCAACAGCTCACCAAGTGATTTTCAAGCAGACTAGTATGGTCAAAATAGAATAGGCAGGTACTTAAAAAATATACAGAAGTTTTGCACATCCCTGGGTACAAATTAGACAGGCAATTTGTTAATGACTTGGACTGGAACATTCAGCAACCCCTACAGCATCCGCGATCTGAAGTGGCAGTAATGGCACTTGTATTGTACGTTCAGGATCATATCTATTTTATTGAGTGGGGGCCGCGTGAACAGGAAAGGTCAGTAATGCCTGAAGCTGAATGGATCACAACATTCCTACATGGACCAGGAAGAGCACGACATTAAGGGAGAGCAGGGCAAGAACTTAAATGATCGTTTGTTTAAACAGACCCTGCTTGCTCGATTGATGGCCGGGCAGCTTCTTGCCTGCTCGCTGGGCCACGCACTTGACGAACTCAGCGCAATGACAGAATTTGGGAACACGAAATGGATATGGAAGCTCCTGTGCGCCGGCCAAGCGGTGACGTTTCCAGCGCATTAGGGCGTGAGGCCCGTAACACGCTGTAACAAGGCGATACAACAAATAATAGCATATCATTGCTTCAAACGTTGGAGCGGTTCGGCAGTGGGTGGTACTTCGTGAAACCTGAACACATAGGCAAGTGGAAAACAACGCGAGGAGTGCAATTTATGCCCCAGGCGTTGTTGGCATGCTGTTTAAAACCTTCATGCTTCCGATGTGGTTTGCGAGATCCAGCGTCCAGGGGTGATTGACGAGCTGGCGATCAGTCTGGGCGGGGATGGGCTGCCCTGGAGGCTTAAATTAACCATGGCTATCCACGGTCACTCAATTTGTTTTGCTGTAAAGATCCTTTGTTCAGAGTATTGACAGTGTTTCCTGGTTTAATGGTCCTCTGTGTGACATATATTTTTGTAGGTGTTAACTGACACTGACAAGTAAAGTAAAGTCTTCTAAAATGAGGTATTTCACTGGAATGTAGCCAGTCTAATCCTTCATGAAATGCCAGCATGAAACATGAACTTAGTGCCATTGTCTTTTCTATAACCTTCATCTGTCCTTTTTCATTGTGACATTGCTGCTATTAAGTTGTGTCTGCTAGGCTCTGCTACTTTTATGTGGTTTTTGCTATACCAGCAGTCATGGTGTATTCTACATATTGACATACATGTGCAGTTACAGATCCAGACAACTATAAGGCCTATGATGAGAGACAGGCAATGCCATATAGCCTGAGCAGAGGAGTGTCTTAAAGCCCTAATGACATTACATGATGATATGGTGTATGGAGTTTGATTTTTTGGCATATGATAGTTTCAATATTCAAGAGGGATTTCAAACCATTCCTCAACTGTCTGCTATGTGTGTTCTCAAAAATGCCAGTGAATAAAATGCAACATATGATTAAGTGTAGGTCTGTTTTTGGACATGTTTATGAGGAAACCATGAAAATTGATCAACAGTTGAATGCTGGTCACCCTAAAGGTCCAGGAAATATATTTCTGGCAAGTTAGAAGGGCACCAGTCCTTGCTCCTGAACTCCCATGTCCCTTTAAGCTAATCTACACTAACCCAACATGCAATAACCTGACTGCCACTGGCCCAGCCCAATTAATCTCAGATCAGCTCAGGGCAATCCAACACAGTATAGTTGATCTCAGTTCAGCTCAGGCCGATCCAACCTGGTCCAATTCCATCAGGAAGCAGTAAATACCATACTACTTAATAGGGGCTTTGGATGTCTTGCCAAAACTGTGCTGGATGTGCCCTTTCAGTTCAATGACTACAAAATAACAAACTAAAGAACTGGGACTGCAATAAAAGATATCCTTACAGCAGTTGCCAACATTATGTGACTTTAATATTTTTGCTGGGTCCACAGGTAACAGAAGAATCAATGGTGAATGCCCATTCAAACTTGCATAATACATTAAACTTATGTTGCATGACAAGATTTTCAATTGCTAGATTTCTGGGGTCATAGCCCATGCTAAGTAGTGTGGTGCTGCCTAAGCCCAGACCTATCCAATAATAATACATTTCCTGGTCATCAGCAAAGTTTTGTGAAAAGAGCTAAATGTGCTGCAATATTTGGTGCCTTGTCCTGCCCTCTGAATTCTCCTGACTTCTAGCTCAGCTGCTGCCACTGACTGATCACCATCTCAGTCTGATTGACAATGATGAGTACACTCAGTATGTTGAGTATATATGTAACTGTACTCAGATCTACCCTGCTCATAAGGATTGGCACAGTGGCTTTTAAGTGAATATATAACTGACCTGCTTTCTTCTGGACATATGGAGCCATGTAGCAGGGGAGGGGTGTATAGAGAGTTGGAGATATACAGCAATACACAGAAGGGGATTTGCCGCCCTCTGACATCATCTGAACTCCAGTGTGGCTGAAGTCACCAGTTAAAGGGCTGTCACAGTCAAGGGCAACTAGCAAGCAGCCAGAGGGCCTGAAATTGAAGAGAAAGCACATAAATATCAGGAGGCAGGCACTCTAACCACCTGGCTATTACAATGGAGCCACTGGAATGACTAATGGGGTGAAAGTGGGTGATAATTGAAACTACAGTAATGATGACAATGTTTAATTTCAATATATGGTTTCCAAAACCTATGATCAATGACTACCAGCCTAGGCTCCTGATTAGCATTTTAGGATTCCATGTTCAGAGACAGTAGCTGGCAGGGTATAGAAGTATTGACATCAAGGGATATTGTTATGGACTGATGTTCTTTGGTGTAGTCTGGAACAATGACAAGTTCAGAACTAAGGCAACATTGTCGACGGGGGTCGTTTCTCATGCATGCCAGTTGTCTTGCTGCATGATAGATGTTCTTAAAGACACCACTGCGTGCTGCAGTGCTGTCTGGCTCCACCATCAGCCAAACCAATATTTGTCATACAAAAATGTTCCGCCAGCATTCAAGGATAACACCATCAGCTGGGTGGCAGAGTGACCTGGGACCTGGCTATTCTCTGCAGCAGGTCTCGATGAAAAGATTATTAAGCTTTGTAAATTTGATGCTAGAAACCAACCATTGATAATTTTAGAACCATGCCATGCAGCAGGGAAGAGGAGGAGAACAAGGAAGGAGGGAGGTGTGATTGCCTCAATATGGTTTCAGGTTGGTGGCTGCTGCTGACTGCCAACAGAGAATGATGATGTAAGGAAATCCTCCTCATGACCACTTTCTTCATTCTTTACAGAGGAAAGATGTCCCACCAAACAGGGATTGTAGCCAACCAGGAGTTGATGACATTTTTTGGCAGCTGCAGAAATGGAAGTGTCAGGGGCCATCAAAATATCCATTGAAGATGGTAAGCAAAAGAAACATGGATGCATTAAATGTTCATGGATCAGGTGATTCCTGTAAGTGGATGAACATTGGATGACTTCTTGCACAACTCTCCTACACCACCAAGTAATCACAACAACCATGTACAACTTGTGTGCTGAGTTTTGTGTAAAGACCACACTCATCACTAGCATTTTCACAGCCACTGGCATCTTGATGCTTGAGAGGCATAAAGCTACTTTGGAAAGCAGTCTCATCATCAGACACAAGGATAATGTCTTGAGACACATTGCACCATTGTGCAAAAAAGTGAGCTGCTGTTTGCATTTTCATGTGTGTATGCTGAAGTGGTGTAACTCCATCATTGTTCTTGCAGAGCAGTTAAGCCTCCACACCCATGTGCCCTGCTGAGTCTATCTACCTGGGAACTGACTGGGACAGCACAGTTCCAGATCTCACAGATGACAAGCAGCCGACATACATCCTGTATAGGTCTGTTTATCAATGGCTAGACCTGCAAAAGTGTTTTGTAGATAACAGGAGTTGCCGGCCAAACAACACTATCCATGAAATGTTCAATTCAAATGCTATATTGTAACAAGTCAGCACAGGGGCATGCTTTCACAACATGAGTGGGGGGGGGGGGGGGGGGGGGGGGGGGGGGGGGGGGGGGGGGGGGGGGGGGGGGGGGGGGGGGGTGGGAGGGGGGGGGGGGGGGCGGGGGGGGGGGGGGGGGGGGGGGGGGGGGGGGGGGGTGGGAGGGGGGGGGGGGGGGAGAGACAAGCAAAAAAATAATAAAACCCTGGCCCTCAAAATATGCCCAAAAATGGCTTTTTCCTGATTTGCTCCATTGGCCATTTTCTTCCTGAAGTGCAGGGAAAGCTGGAGCATAAATATAGCCTCCACCCCACTTTGAACCCTGACTGAAAAGTAAATGACACCCCTGAATCATCATTTCAAGTGGCGTTTGTGTTGCATAAATAGCTTGACACATTGAACATTGGCATGGCAGGTTGAGTGTTGCTATGATGCATGGGCATAGCCTGAAACTTGTGGAATGGGTAGTGTTACCCATGTTTGCTAGTTGTTAAACCAGAACCTCCCAGCTTTTTGAAACTGGATATATGGAGCTGTCATTGTCAGAATTTGTAACTCATGATACTGCAAAATGAGAAGCTCAAGTCCATTCATTGCCATTTCTATTCAACCTTGTTAACCATGCATCTTGTCATGGGGACAGTATTGCCCATTACAGGGCTGTGATGGTGGGCTGTGATGTTACAGCACTCACTGATGTGCAAAAGCATTAACATATGGTTGTAGCTGAAGTGACTTCAAGTGTACATAGCACATGCCCACATAAAGGTAACATAAATGGCACTGTTGCAGGCTAGACTCCAAGAATTCAATGGGCTTTGAGTGGCTGCTGATCACATGGTCACCGGATGACTCGCCAGTCAGGCAGAAGATGCTGTATGCCTCTACAAAGGCCACACTCAAGAAGGAATTTGGTGGGGCCCAGATCAAGGATGAAGTCTTCGGCACAACAAAGGTGATTTTTGCCTTTAGTTGTTAACACGCGCTCGCGGCGTCAGTTTAGCCTCCCTCGAAGGCTTTTGCCTTAAGTTGTTAACACTCGCTCGCGGCGTCAGTTTAGCCTCCCTCGAAGGTTTTTGCCTTTAATTGTTAACACGCGCTCGCGGCGTCAGTTTAGCCTCCTTCGAAGGTTTTTGCCTTTAGTTGTTAACACGTGCTCGCGGCGTCAGTTTAGCCTCCCTCGAAGGTTTTTGCCTTTAGTTAACACGCGCTCGCGGCGTCAGTTTAGCCTCCCTCGAAGGTTTTTGCCTTTAGTTGTTAGCACGCGCTCGCGGCGTTAGTTTAGCCTCCCTCGGAGGTTTTTCCGGCGTGATTTCCGAACAGCGCGGCGCGGTCGCGCCATATTCCTGAAGATAATTGAATAATGGATCGTTTGATATCCAAAATTCACATGTACCTCGTAAGGTTGCTGACCTATGGCAGGCCAAGGTCAGGCCATGAATGCAGTGAAGACGATTTCTAGGGAATTCTTCAAGCTGATGCAACAACAGAGTGTTAGATGAAGCCATACATCTGTGAGATAGTTTCTTAGGGAACACACAAATTGCATGAACAAGTTCCATTGACATAGGATCAGGTATGAAGTTCAGACCAAGGGTCAAAACCAACCTGTTTTGTTACTCTAGGGCGTGCTGTGCGGAATGGTTTCCGACTTAGTTTCTGGTACTCATTTCAAATGTGATTGATAACAGGAACCATATCATACATCTTCCATAGACTTCTTAAATCTCAGGATAGGTCACTGACCTAAAATGACTCAGGTAAACCTTTTTGTTTTTGTGAACGTAGGCTTCAAACTTTGATGCTTCTGTTCAAATGCAAGACTCAAAGAAGCCTTGTAGGATTCTGATTGCCATGACCTCTGACAGGTCAAAAAGATCCCTGACCTTAAATAAGCACCAATAATCTTTTGCTTAAAACAGGTGTCTAGGTTCTGGGACACTTCTGGGTTCTGGGGCACTTTGGACGCCAATCTGAAGTTTGGCCTCGCTATTGTGACACGCTGTTGTAACACGGTGTTGTGACACGCTGTTGTGACACGGTGTTGTGACATGGTGCTGTCAGGAGGACGTGACGCTGACCGGCTACCGGCGCCATCTGCGTGCCCAGAAGGCGCCCGCCCCTCGCTCCATGGCCGAGGAGGAGAGGGATGAGATCAAGAGGGCAGAGGTGAGGTTCGAAACTGAGCGCCGGCAGCCTGGAAGGAGCGCCCTAGTTAGGATAGCGAGTCCACAGGTGTTCTGATGCTGTCCTGTCATTTGCAACAGGTTTTCCCGCCCATGAATGGGCGCAGGAATGACTCAACGTTACGTTCAAACGTCCAGATGCTTCGAAAATCAGTATGGCTAAAGGAGGGGCTGAGGTGCTGCGGGTCTGCCTGGCCGTGTACCCTGCGCGCCTGGCCGCCAGAAGGCGTATACTGAGACGGCGGGATGTCGCTCCGTTCTTTGTCTCGTTGCTCCGTTCTCCGCCCCTTGCCGTGTACCCTGCGCGCCTGGCCGCCAGAAGGCGTACACTGAGACGGCGGGATGTCGCTCCGTTCTTTGTCTCGTTGCTCCGTTCTCCGCCCGTGCACCGTGTCCACATACGGTGCCACCTTGCGGACAGGTGGGGGTGGACGTGTCGGTGGACACCAAGCAGCAGACGATGGGCAGCGTGTCCTTCCCGATCAGCCGCGAGGCGCTGGACGAGGTGGCCGGTCTGTCCCAGGGCAGGGTGAACTACGTACAGCTGAGCATAGGTCAGTTCCGGGGCGCCGGGTCACGGGCGCTCCCTTCGACATGAGCCTGGCTCCCATTATGGTGGTGCAGCCTAGTGCCAGCACCTAACTTCAGCAAGTCTTTTGTGCTGAGATATCATCCTTTTGTTGAACTGACCAAACCTTCGCCAAGAAACAACGATGAATTGAATTCTGTAGCAGAATACACATGAAGGACCCCATTTCCAATTCGCAGTGTCATTGCAACATCACAGTACAACTCCCATCAATATTGGATGCGTGTCGCTTCCGGCGGACGCCTCCGGCTGAAACGAGCGCGGCCAAGTGGCCCGTTGGGACAGGCACTGTGCAGATTTTGCCCACCGGATGTACCGCTGTGTAGCAGGCAGTCTGTCCCCGGCCATCTGACCGCCCTCCCCCCCCCCCCTCCCCCGGATGAAGGAAACGCGCTCTGGTGGTGGGCGGGGCGTGTTGTGGAGCGCGGCCCACTCCGTATGACGCCGTCCGTCGTCTTCGGCGCCGGCCAGCGACCTGTGACCGGGCTGACGACCCCTCGTGTGAGCCGCCTGGTGACCTGTGACCGGGCTGACGACCCCTCGTGTGAGCCGCCTGGTGACCTGTGACCGGGCTGACGACCCCCCCCCCCCGTGTGGGCCGCCTGGCTGTCAGCCCCTGTCGAGAGCGGTTCACCGCAGTCCCGACAGGGCCGGGCGCGTGTGACCGGGCTCCGGCGCGCTTGCCGCAGACTTGGACAAGGAGACCATTAACCTGGCGGCGGCCGACACCACGCCGGCGGCGGCGCTCGCACGGCACGTGCCCACCGACCACGCGCGCTATCACCTGTACGTGTTCAGCCACCAGTACGAGGGTGACCAGTTCCACAGTCTCGGTGAGTGGGTGCTGGCCACTGTGCGGGACCGGCGTCGTCATGGAGTTGCCAGGTTTGAACACAGAACTCGCCGGCGATACGAGCCGGCCGCATAGGCTCTGAGGCCATACATGCTATCCTATTTGCACAACGGTGCAAGCTGCGGCGGTGTAGATCACCCCGAGTTGCCGTCTATGCTGATCGATTCGTCTCAGCTTAAAGAGCAAGGTATGCCTTGTTAAATCTGATGTCGAGACATCTGAGTGGAAATTTATACTTTTAAAGCGATGTTGTGAAAGTAAATCTTGCTCACTGAAAAAATGTCATTTAGTTTTAGTGGCGGAGACGCGACATCTCCTGCTTTTTCGTGTTCGTCTCGTGGTCTTTACGTTGCGATGCTTTTGAAATCTTAAGCTTGCGTATGGGCACTATGGGGCTTTGGTACCCGCGTTGTAGCCGGACATAAAGCCACCGTGTGATGTGACGTTTGGACAAAAGTGCTGGGGTTTGCCGCATTCTTCATTGAAATTTTCTGAAAAAGCCGTCATTCGTGATTTTTCCCTCAAGTTGACAAGCACAAAGCTAGAAATATGTTTGGTAGGCTCAACCTGCTGCCCGCGAGAGCTGCGCTTGAACTGCGCGGAATTTTAGAGGACGCGGGCGCCGGTGCCTGACGCAGTGTGTATTGGACTGGCGCCTGTAAGGCCCGCTATATGCCAAAGGAAGACCACCACAGCTCTGTCGTGGGCGCCGAGCAGCCACTCCGTACGCGAGGGGGTGGGGGAGGAATGCCGACTGTGTGCTGGACGGACGGCGGTGGTCGGCCTGAGGCGGACGGCGGCGGTCGGCCTGAGGCGGACGGCCGCGGTCGGCCTGAGGCGGACGGCCGCGGTCGGCCTGAGGCGGACGGCGGCGGTCGGCCTGAGGCGGACGGCCGCCGTCGGCCTGAGGCGGACGGCCGCGGTCGGCCTGAGACGGACGCGTGCCGACCTGTGTGCCGCCCCGCCAGTGTTCATCTACTCCATGCCCGGCTACAACTGCTCCATCCGGGAGCGCATGCTGTACTCCAGCTGCAAGTCCTCAGTCATCGACGTCATAGAGAACCAGTGCCAGCTGAGCATCACCAAAAAGGTGGGCGGGATCGGTCCACCTGGACGTTGCCATGGTCTCCCTGTAAGTGACCAGAGCTGTGAACCGGCCGCCGTGATGTCATGTGCCTGTCCTGTGTTCGGCTGGTGGGCGCTGTCTTCGGCTCACGCGCCCTGTCCAGGCTGGACAGTGTGAGGTAGACACGGCTGACCAGTCCGGATCGGTAGGCTCCCAAGTACTGTGTCCCCCCACGCAGCGGGGTAACAGCCACGCCAGCGCCTCCTGAAATAGACAGTGGCGCGTTTATGGCCGCATTGGGACGACCCGCCGCCGGCGCACCTGCTGGCCGTATGCCTTAGTCTGGCGTCTGCGACTGGACCCTTCCGTTTGATCGGCAGATCGAGGTGGATGACCCCAGCGAGCTGACCGAGCAGTTCCTGATGGACGAGATCCACCCCAAAAAGATGCTGCATCGGCCCAAGTTCGCCAAGCCCAAGGGCCCGGCCAGCCGCGGCGCCAAGCGGCTGACCAAGCCCGGTCCGGCCGACTCGTAGCCGCCTGACGGCCAGGCCCGTCAGCGTCAGGTGCGTGCCGTCCGGCGGGCGCCGGGTGAGGCCGCCTCCGCCGACGGCGGCCGCAGCGCATTGTTTTGTATTTGTACGGCGGCGGGCGCCGGAGGCTGCGCGCGCTCGCATTATGTCGGTCCGCTTCAAGCGTGACTTCCATGTACGGTCGATGCGTGCGACGCACGCCGCTGGGCGCCGCGCGTGACGCAGCGTCACCAGCGGCACGGAGGCCCGCGTGGCCGGCGGCGCGCTGACAGGTCGCGGCCACGCTTTCTAGACGAATTCAAACTGTGATTTTTCATAAACTGTGACCGGTAGGCCCTATTGTAGAACACGGTAGGCCCTATCGTGGAACACGTTAGGTTCTATTGTAGAACACGTGGATCCTAGATGTGGGGTCATCTGAGGCTTTTCTCGACGATCGACCAGGCATTTTCATGCACCGTTCCCGTAAGGACTTGGCTCGGGTTGGAGGGCTCGGTGAATACGACAAAATGTCAGGAAAATTACCACAAGCCCGGCAAGCGGTGGTGACACGACTATGGCGTGGCAGCCGTTTTTTGCACCTGGTGATGTATTTTAGGGAGTAGGAACTGTATCATGTGTTAAGCTTAACCGAAAGGGAAGAGGCGGTGGTGGCGATAAAATGGCCTCAAAATTGTAATCCTTATTCGTTTGCAGTCAGAGAAACCGTGTGGCGACAAAGTATATGCCGAATACATGTGTTTATATTGTTCTAATTCGGTGAAATGAGGAAGTTTGGCCCCCTTACAGCATATATTAATCCGCTTTGTGGATGTATATTACCCACTGTATGTGCACCAAAGATTACCGCCAGGAAATGAAACGGTGTTATGTACAAGAAAGACCCTGTAGCGCCCGTGTCCCCGAAAATTGATGCTTCATCCCTTGTCTGTTGGAGACTTAATATCGTGTGTTGTGCTAACGGGACTGTTCCAGGTTCATGATCGCTTCAGGTCACGGACACCCCTTATAAGATGACGTTAGACACGTCCGCCTCTCAAACTGCGTTCTTGGTCAGCTTGTTGTCTGATCCAATGCAAGACCGCTCATTCATTGTCAGGTCGTTTCGCCCAGATGCGACAGCGCACGTCCTTCACATCACGTGTGGAGGAGCTTGCGGACAATGGCAACGTGCAGTGTGATCACATATAGCTCCCAGTAATAACCATGAATCACGGTTTTGAAAACACCAATGTTTTTGTTAACAGAATGGCTGTGGCCAAACTTGATCATGTGCATAATTGGGCGGTGCTAGTGCCGTGTCCAACCGTTGCAAGCCTGCGATCAAACCGCTACCTTACATACTGCCAGTGTAAAACCCAATACACATTGTACGTTTCGCCGGCGTCTCGGACCACGTTCCACTGATTTGGGCAGCTCCGTTTGCCAGTCAGTGAAATGTGCGAACGGAGAAAGGGAAGAATGAACATGCAGTACTGTGTGGCCCCCGTCGAATGACAATACAAACGGTCTAGGAGGCACAATACGCATATTCATTACAGACAAGCACACTAAACAAAATAAGCACCGAGCATGACGTCGATAAAAAGGCCGTTAACTGCCGACCGCAAGCTCAGCAGCTGATGGCGCCATCACCAGGGCCACGAGAGACGGGCCTCGACGGGTAAGGCGGTGCGGGCGGCGTGAGTACCACATTGGACAGGAGCGCCGCCCGCCGATAACCGCTCCGCCCCGCTTCCGTCACTGGCCCGCGCCCACCTCACAACACGTGCCTGAGCGCACCTCACAACACGTGCCTGAGCGCACTTCACAACACGTGCCTGAGCGCACCTCACAACACGTGCCTTAGCGCACCTCACAACACGTGCCTGAGCGCACCTCACAACACGGGCCTGAGCGCGCACACTTCAGCACATCGTCCATGCCCGTCTGATGGAACAGAAACACGGAGACCATCATACCGTAGCCAGTTGTCAGCAGCCTCAGCAGCCTCAGCAGCAGCCTCGTGCACAAAACGGTACCTACAGAATGATTGGATGTCACTGGTGAGCTGCATCGCAGCTATATGCAGCCAGCGGTGACGTGCCCTCCGGCAGCCGGTCACCGGCCAGCGGTGGAGTGTCCTCCGGCAGCCGGCCACCGGCCAGCGGTGGCGTGCCCTCCGGCAGCCGGCCACCAGCCAGCGGTGGCGTGTCTTCCGGCAGCCGGCCACCGGCCAGCGGTGGCGTGCCCTCCGGCAGCCGGCCACCGGCCAGCGGAGCCGGCTACACCGGACGGCTCAGTCGAAGCTGGGAATGTCCTCGAATGAGTAGCCGTCGTAGCCGATGTAGGCCAGGTATGCCATACGCACGTGATAGGCGCCCGGCACGAACATGATGAGGCCCAGCACGATCAGGGGCCAGGTGCGGTCGGCGTACTGCGGAAACATATGGCGTCACTGTACCTGGGTGGCCCGCACACGTACGGAACACCGGCTGCGACAACCCCACAGGCCGCTAATATAAAAACACGCGGTGTTCGGCGCACATATGGACAGCACTAACAGTTCGCTGATCATCAGGGCGGGGGAAGCGGCGACCAACCGCAGCTGCGTGTCCGCGAACGGATGCTCACGGTCAGTGGACCGTGAACAGCCCGTCCGCCGACGTCACGGACGGGGTTGAGTCCCGACCCCCGCCCGCTTACCCGCTCGTCGAAAAAGCCGGATACAAGCAAGCTGCCCATGACGAGCAGTGTGGTGCCGCCGGCGAACAAGAATGACGCCAGGAAGATGCTTTTCCACGGGATCGGCTTCCGCACTGTCTGAAACTACGCCGGCCAGCGTCCGTGAGACGGACGACGCACAGCTCGAACGGCCAGCGGGACACGGCTCGAACGGCCAGCGGGACACGGCTCGAACGGCCAGCGGAACGCAGGTCGAATGGCCAGCAGGCCACAGCTCGAACGGCCAGCGGAGCACGACCGGTGGGCCTCCATGCCGAACAGTGGCTGAACGACCTCGACATAGCTGAGCCATAACTACCCATAGCAGACAGCACAGTGTTCTCACGCCGTTCCCGATGTGGTTCCATTTCTTATAGCCGCAACGAGTCTTTTTGGGACAAAGTGTACCGCAAACCAGACCGCTGGGCCAGCGGACCATAACTCGCTGTTCCAACCTGCTCGTCGCAGAACTGCCCGTCGCCGACGGCCGTCAGCCGGTGGTACTGGGCCGCGTGTTCAGGCGCTGGACCACTGGCATTCCGACGGCGCATCTGAGACGGACCAGCGTAAGGCGACCAGCTGTCTGCAGAGGGGCTCAATCACAATGACCTCATGGAAATGATTGTCATAAACACACACAGTATTGTTTGCTAGTAGCACAGTTCTTATGTGCATCATCACTTTTCTACTGGGTCATTGTCAGGGGAAAGGACTGCCAATTAATGACTGTGCTGCATAACTCCATGCCAGTGCTGGTGAAAAGGTCCTCATGTCAGTTATGGTTGGCACTGGCACTGAAGAAAAACAGAAGGGAGTCTCCTTAGCCTCCTTAAAGACTCATTAGGACTCTGAAGAATGTCATTTGCCCATCAGATCAGTTCACAGCTTGGGCATGAATTACCTAGTGCATGGAATTGTGGGTAGTCCATGGTTCAAGGTACTCAAGTTATCCTGACTGAAAAAAGGTCACTGATAAAGAACAGAAACCTATTTGTGAAAACAAAATATCCACTTACCATTCACCAGAAAGTTACTGGATTAATAGCATAGTTCATATCTCACCATAGCTATGCTCCTAAGCTGGACATGCATGGACAGAAGGCAAAATGTCACTCATTTTGTGTGGCTGTACTATAGAATTGATACTGGTTCCACCTTCAAATAAGAATCAAAACTGATCCTGCATAGATTTGCTGGCTGTCAAGCATAGCAATTTAGCATTTTCATGTGCATCACTTCTGATTCCTGGAAAGTGTACTTTTTCATGTTTTATCACCTGGCAAAAGTTTCAAAAAATGCTGATTACATGACAGTTATGAAAGAGTGCAGGGGCACAATTCCAATTAATAAATTTGGGTGCCTGGACAGTGAAAGATGACAAGCTGGCCATAAAATACATCAGGAAATATGTCTCCCTAAGTTTTGCCCACTTTCTTCACAAGTTTAGAGGTCTGGAGTTGTTGGAGCTTAAGTGAGGGGTGGAGGCTGGTAACATCAGGTACCAATGTGTACCGTAACCTCTCTCAGCATTTGCTGATGCTAACCACTGCCCTATGCCAAGTGCAGCGTAACTGAATATCACGTGGGCTATCACTTAACATCGGGCTCAGCCGGCCAATGCTTGTTTGCGGTCGCAATGTTGGGAATTTCGTGGTATTTGCAGTACTTTACTTGCACAGGTAATGGCTATTTATGAAACGGCAACTTCATACAGTTACGCTTCTATGCACGCCCAACACTTACAGTGGAATGAAGTTTGATGTATCTTACACCGCACTTCAATCCCACCGCCACCCCACCTTAATCATTGATCGCAACGAAATGTTAGGAGCAAGGCGAAGAACAGGCATGAAGTGCATGCGATTTCGAAGGCACTTTCAACACTACCATTATTTGTCGCTGTTGCGGCGACTTTATGGATATGGCAGCTTCTATTGCCCGCGACACCAGAGGAAAATGGTGGGCCAAAACTGCTACGAGTAAAGGGCTTCATTGTGCGACAATGAGCATCCATTTCACGCCGTGGTCATTTCATACCGTGGTCGCATGGGTGTAGGAACAGGGAGGGGGGAGCAGGTGGCCATGCCCCCACTTTTCAAGGTGGGGGGGGGGGGAAGTGTTAACTGGCTGGCCCACTTTTCAGATTAAAGCTGTCTTTGGCTTACTTTTGCACTACATCAGGGGCGGATCCGGAGGGGAAGGGGGCACGGGGTCATGGCCCCCTTTGGGCCCCGAAGGAGCCCATTGGTTCCGAGGGGGCCATCGCTGGCGGAACAGGTGCAGCTTTTTAAACACAAAACACAACAAAATTGGGTATCTCTGCACTTCCATGCGACCAAGAACAAATCTAAGCGAAAGTAAAGGCCGTATGAGAAGAAGGAAAATAGCTATTCACTGATTGGTAAAAGTTGTAAATTGGAAATCTTAAGCTTCATTACACTGTCTAGAGGCCCATGCCCTTTCCGGGAGACCCATATGCCCCCTTGTAGGATCATTTCAATCGTAAAGGAGCATTCCACATTGCCGTTCATTTCTTTGCATTTGCTCGGAGGGCACTGCGCTGTTGTTGGAGCCCTTCCTATGAACGTGCCGGGGCACTCTTGTCAATCGCGGGCCCTTCCACGGATTCTTTCCATTCGCCAGAAGGGCTCCGTGAGGTATAGCCGGGTCCCATATCTTAACCTGCCGGGGTATTCTCGGTTGCTCAGGGGTCCTTTTCGTGGATCTCGGTCAACCTGCCGACACACCTGCGATATTCTCATTGCTCGTCATTGGGACTTTTACGACGTAATTAGCTGCTGATGCTATATGGCATCGCCTGCCTCTCACCCTGGCAGGAAGGGCACGGCACCGGGAGGATTCGAACCCCGTACCTCTGGTCTCCCGGACGCGCAATGGTCAAAGCAGACGCTTTAACCACTAAACTTCCGGCACCCCTCCTATCGGGGTTCGTGTTGCTAACCTGCCCGTGCACTCTTGATCTCACAGGGGTACTCATTTATGGTCTTGACTGATTCCCCTTTGCTCGGAGGGTCTTGTGCTATGACCAGGGCCTTATGTGTCAGCCTGCCGGGATACTACCTATCGTTTAGGGGCCACCACGTTGGTCTTGCGTTCCTTTTGCTTGCTCTGAGGGCCCTATACTTGTTGACGAGAGCCACTTTGTTGGCATCCTGCGGCACCCATGATCGCTCAGGTTCCGTCCCTGTTAGCATTGGTGCCTTCGCCTTAGAGCAGCAGTCGAATATGCGCCGATAAATTATTTACGCGCGATTGCCGAACGTAGTTTTACATGCCGCCGACGTCGTATGTGTCATTTCCATTGGCTGTTTAGTGTGTGCCACTCACTTTACTAGCGCATCATGTTATTAACATATTTTAAATGTTTTAACACGTTGTACTCCTAAAAACAAGGGATAAATGCTGCATTAGTCATGAGCCATTAGCTGATTACATCACCCAGCCGGCTAGCCATAAAAACGTAAGCTAGAAATCAAGCCCATGCTTGGTTTTGATGGTTGTTAGCAGCCAACTCAAGTTTGTTTTGCCTGCTGTTCCGAAACACTTGCCTCAGAATCACAGCATTTGAAATAATCTGTAGAACATGAATGAGCTCTATGTGTATGCATGCGTGGCACGCCTACGCTTTATAGGGCTGTGCACAGTAAGACGGGTTTCCGTATTTAGTAAATAAATGGGGAAGTAAATATAAACTTATATCAGTATATATATATATATATATATATATATATATATATATATATATATATATACATATTGATGTGTATATTACATACGACTTGTCTTGAAATGTTATGACCGAAATGCAAGGCTATTTTTGGGAGTGGACACCAAACTCCAGTTGGCCCTCACAATGTCTCGTGCCCCCCCCCCCCCCTCCCCTCGTTGTCGAAGTCCTTGATCCTCCCGTGACCGTACAGGTAAAATATGCACCCGGACTATCTTCTGAACGTGCAGGTTGATGTTCTAAAGCGTTCAAACAAAGCGTTTTTGTCGGAAGCGTCATCATTTTCGTCTACCCACCGGCCGTCGCCTGGTGTAAGCTGCGGGGCCGGCGCCGCGCAGGCTGTCCGGCAGGGTGCAGCGCAGGGGGTCGGTTGATGTCTTAGAGTCGCCAGCGCGAAGTTCAAAACTATGTTATATAGATTTTGCCACTTGATTTGGAATGAGGCCCAGCATACCCAGACTAGCATGATTTGGCCATACTAACACAAACTGGTGGCCCCACTTCTGTCTACGATATACTTTCCCGAAGTCGTGAATAACTCAGCAGTCAAGAAAAAAATCATAGCAAAGTTCCTGAGCGTTATATGTTGGAAAATAGGTTACTGAACCATTGCAAATTCATAGCGCTGGCCGTGAATTCCATGACGTCATTTTGGCGCTGGTTGTAAGATCGTTTACTGATTGCAAGATAGGAACAGAATTGCAACTCGCGGTGGCCTCTGGCTTCTGCACCAGTTTAAAAAATTAAAGAAATTAAGACATAGAAAATAGTGCAGCCTCGAAATGAAGTGAGCCGCATCTAGCGATCCTCTCCTCTTTGGAGAGAAGGGAGGAGCTGTCATCATCAGGGGCCCTTTTGTCAATCCTCGCCTCTCCCACACTTTACCAAGGCTTTAGCTGTGCCCCTGGTCTGGGGGCAAGCGGTGGCTGCCTGTCAAGCTCAATCCAGTTGAACGTTTATGATAAGAAGATGAGGGCGATAAACCGCATCTCGGGGTGCTGGGTTCCTGTTTTCGCCATTCAGGCGTACCTATCTCGGTTGCTGTATGACTACCTGACCTTGAGGCACACAATGAATGTGCTTCAAAACAGCCAAACATATTCAATGTTTCGGCGCGGCAGTCACATTGATGTGGCCGTCGTTACGTTTGTGATTTCCCCACGGGAATATGCTTCAGGAACGCCTCTCGGCTGCTGGCGAAAACAAAGGATCCCCAGAGAAATGGACGTCTATGCCAAATATTTAGCCTTTTGCCGTACGCAAGTGGATGGGGCTCGGAACACGGCTGTTGTGCCATTTTCCGACGCATGTGTGCTTGCGTGGTAGTAAAACTCCCTCGGGATCTCAATAAATACTCGTTTTGCTGCTGTCCTCTTAGTCAATATTTAGAGGTCGGTAGCTTTACGCCCCCCCCCCTCCCCCCAACCCCCGAGGACCGCTGTTTGCCATTACCAAGCGCCGCCCCACACCCGGCCTTTAAGAAGGCGCCCCGGAGTCGCGTCGGAGGATTCAGGCTAGGCGGACACGTCCTGGAACGGTGGTGGTAATGCTGACCTTGCTCCGACTGCCGCTGCTGCTGCTGTTGCTGCTGCCGGACGCGGTGGAGCCAGGCGTCACCTCTCGGCTGTACCGCCGCCAGCCGGACGGTGGTGCCGCCGGGAGCGGTGAGCAGCGGCCGGGCCTGATGGCGTGCGCTGCCGCCTGCGGCCACCTGCCCAGCTGCACGGCGCTGAGCTGGCGGCCGGACGGCAGCTGCCAGCTCAGCGGCTGCAGCGGCCCGCTCGCCGCCGACCAGCCGGGCCAGCTCTGGTACAGCTGGTGGCCGGCCACCGTGCCGTCGCTGGCGCTCCGCGTCTGCTCGCGCTTTGTGGCCATCTCGGAGGAGAGCGGCGGCGGTGAGAGCGGTGACTACGGCCGCCGCCTGCCAGCGCCTCTTCAACCTGAGCGCCGCTGACGACAGCGCCTTCAGCGTGCAGGCGGAGGCGGACGCGGCACGCCAGCTGGCTTCGCAGCTGCTGGCAGACGGCGAGGTGGTCTGGACGCCCGTCAAGCGCGTCGAAACGTCGGTTATAACCAGTCTGGGCGCCTGCACCACGCACAGTCAGGCCGGTCTGGTGGGCGTTAGCTTCTGTTCCGCTAGCCACCGGTACACGTGCGTGTCGCCGCCGGCGGAGGCCTTCCTCCCCTAGCTGGGTGGTCGCCGCATGTGACACGTCCCTGCGCGCGCAGCGCACAGAGTCGGTCTGAATGGCTGGAGCACTGGCGACCCATACGCGGCGAGCGATCCGTCTCAAAAGTCACACGTCACGCTCACGCTGGTTTGTTGGGCTGCTGCTCTGCCTGCAAGTTGCTTTCTTTTCACAATGGGCGTGCCATGGAACATTCACACCTGTGCATACACTGCTCGCTGCAATACCATGGCTTCGTCTAGACGTTGAATACAATTACCGACACAGCACGTTGTGTCTGCCATCTCGCTGGCCGGTCGCGTCGTTGCGACGGGTTCCAAACGTCAGACACCGCCAAATTGATGACCGCGTGTCACGTGGTTGATGCGTGCCGCCCGGTTGGCTGTTCATTTGTACACTGTAGAGCGGCCTCGGCAACCGGCACGAAGGAACGGAAGATACGCCTGATTCTCACACGTACTTATTGTATACCTTTGGCGAGGCAAGGAATCACTTTGCCTCTCCCCCCCCCCCCCCTCCGGTGGTTTTCCGGAGTAACTCCCGAACAGTGCACCGCAGACACGCCAAACTTTACATAGCTGTGTGCAGTTGGATGAACGATATTTGACATAAAATTGGCATAACTCTTAAGATCGCTAACCTGCAGCAGGTTAAAGTCAGGCCATGGCTACGAGCCGACACACTTATCAGGGAAACTGTAAGCAGATGCGACAACGGCATTAGATAACTCAATATAAAATTTTGAGATGATTTGTTAGGCAATGGCAGCTTACTAACGATTGCAATTGATTATACTGACCTTGGGCGAGATATTGAAGTTAAAACTAAACAAATGCAAATCGAGGTCAAAACAAGACAGGCTTTCTTGACAAGTTGTCGTAAGAGGTAGCTTTTTGGAGCTCTGTCTGAATTTCTCGGTCACACGGGCGTGCTCATAATTCCTGAACAGTCTTTGTAAGCATTCTTACCAGCGGCGGTGCGGCGCTCGCGTGCCGTCCCGCGGTCCACATGGTGTAAACATTCTCACCGGCGGCGGTGCGGCGCTCGCGTGCCGTCCCGCGGTCCACATGGTGTAAACATTCTCACCGGCGGCGGTGCGGCGCTCGCGTGCCGTCCCGCGGTCCACATGGTGTAAACATTCTCACCGGCGGCGGCGCGGCGCTCGCGTGCCGTCCCGCGGTCCACATGGTGCGGCTGCTTGGTACGGCAGACGGGCGCCGCCCTTTGTGTATGGCTCGGGCCTCGGCTGTAAACGGCACTCAGGTTCAGCTGATTCGATGAACTCTCGCCAGATGGCAGGTGGCGGCCGCGCTGGCTCGGGAAGCCGAGGCTGGCCGTCAAGCGATGGAAGGCTCCGAATCAGGTGTTCCAGGTGCCATAGCGGGATGGTGCGCATGTGCAACGCAAAGGCTTGTATCAGCCCGGCGCAGACCCTTTGTAAGCCATGGGCCTCGGCCACTCGAAGCACTCCGCACCGTGGCCACTCCGGGGTAGGTTCCTGGGGATGGGCTATAGGGGCGCGACTCTGTGGCTTTTACAGGGAGCCCCTTCATGTGTTTGTAAATGACTGCACGCAGAAATCTGACTTGCATAAGACGTACGATTTATTTTAATTCATTGTTCGAGCCGTCTCCAAGGCGAGTGACGTGACTTGCAAGGCAATCAACGTGCCTTTCAGTTGTTCTTGACGCTAATTTTGATGAAAATACTAGAAAGTGATTTAAGGATTAAATTATTGGTCTTGGAAAGGTCAGATAAGCTAACTCACCTGAAATTTTTCCAAGTGGCATCTCGGTTAAGTAAAGAGAGATGCGCTTTAAGCACCTGGCCCAGGTTTAGCCTTGTTTGACTTTTTTGACCAGAAAGTCACGACCTAGAGATTTACAACTTCGACGCACATGAGTTTACATACAGGGCACCTGTGGCGCACGGCGTATCTGTCCGCCGCGGGCTACTATGTGCGTCAGGAGGAACAATAGGGGGCGGCCCTCTTAAGACAATGGCCTCGTCGGAGTAACACACGGTCAACCAGTACACGTTCAACGAGTGGAGTAGCAGTGAGAGGGACGTCGACACGGAGGCGATGATGGGAGAGCGTATCGGCCTGGCGCGCCGACGGCCGGGCGCTCGGCGCCTTCACCTCTCTACCATGTAGGCGCGGCGGAGGAATCGCCGACACGTTGGTAATAATGAGATCCCCGGCCCTTTTTCCCTTTTTAGATAATTCAGAATACGCGCTCTGTAGGTCTTTTTGAGGTAACGTGCCCACACCTAAATTCGACCCGTTTTATGTCGTAGTCCCTTTTAGTGGTTACATCGTATCGCAATAATTAACATGTCCAATGTATAAATATGTGGCTAATGTGTGTTGTTATATGACGTGCCGATTTCCCGCCTATTATTTTCCATGCGTTTCAGTGAACAGTCCATAAGAAAATAGCAGATTTATGAATAATGTGCAGCCTGAATTTTATGCCATGAGAGAGGACGCGCCGTCGTGAGGCCCATGTTTATATGTCAAATCAATTATCTTGCATAGCTCATATAATGCGTGCAGCTTGGGGCGACTGTGGGTTTTCCACGAGAGTAACGAAAGGATTTGTATCACAACGGCTGAATGCGTCACAGATGTTTTGCGTTACGACTCCTCAGAGCCGATGAGGGATTCCGGCGTGCCGAGGTGTGATTCCAACAACTGAGAATAATAAGCCGAGGGGATTCTGGCCTGCCGATGAGGGATTCCAGTATTACTCTGTGACGAGATAAAGTGGCGTTTGCGCCCATGTTAGAACAAAAGCATCTGTTTCGTGAAAGTCCAGGTAATGTCGGCGCATCAATGTTTTTGCCACTATTCGCAGTCATCCCCTGTTAGTCGGTTTAAAACCGGGATTTGCCTATTTAATCTGATAAATTGTTTAATTAATCTCGGCGAATAATGCTATTGCCTGTAGGCATACTACTCCCAATGAGACATTTTTTTCCTGTGGTTCCTTATTCGTGAGTGCGGCAATTATCTCTAGAAAGGTGTTCATAACATTACGCATTACACAACATGGTGTACGAGCACGTAACTTAAAAAAAAAACATGCAGGGACTTTACCTAAATTTAGTCAGTCACGGCGCTTGTTGCTTTTATGCAAGCTGGGCTTTGGGAATCACGTGATTGCCGTATGGTGTCGGTGAGAAATCCGTCGAGTGAGCAGGACAATATTACCGAAAAAATGAGGAACCAGTACTCCTAGTTACGAGGACGACAAAATAAAGTTGGCGGAAACGACGACGATATAAGTGGAAATATCACGCATAACACAATGGTGAACGGTAGGGATGCTGGACCAAAGAGCGAAGCGAGAAAAATCAAGAAGTCTAGCTAACGATATGTTATTGAAAAATCTGCGGGTAACTCATCCTTTCCTGTGAATTTGTGTATCTTTGCCACTAATTATATAAATATATGTGTGTTTACTTATAAAATTATTCGACACTCTATTTAGCTGAGAGCAAAGATTCCAGAACTCAACCTGGGCGCCAGCCTACCCCCCCCCCCCCCCGCTTCCATTGGGAGAGGAAAGCAGGCCAAATATGGAGATGAAACCGTTTGTTTGGTTTTTGTGGCTGTTGGGTGTCATTTTTCATTGCCCAGCCTCGGAAACTGGATGAAAGGCTCTTTTCAGGGACGTAGTTTCGCAAAAGGGCAGAGCTGAGCGGTGAAAAATGTCCCAAGCTTAATATGCAAACACATATAGGCAAAATGTTAGCAAATGTAGGCAAATGCAAATAATAATACGCAAGCAAACAGATCCCCCCCAGGTTTTAGCATTTTTTGCCTAAACGTGGGGTGCTGAGACCCAAGTTGGGGGCTGACTCCCCCCCAATGAAAAGGGAACTACACCCCTGGAGTTTCCCATTCCAATTGAATAGGGAACCCTACAAATCCTGCAAGCCCGTGAGGCTAGCTTTAAGGAGCGCCAATACATTTAACACAGCGAGAGGCCAGACCGGAAGATAGCTTGATGTCCGCACCAGACTCAGAGACCCGCTACACGGCTCGGCTCGGACTTAAAAGGCCGCGGTAGACGCAGTCCGTATTGGTCGCAGTCCGCTGCCCGCCAGGCGCAAAAGTACATTGGTATGATAGAGATTAAAGAGTACTGCCGAATCGAAGAGCCGTAGTTGGATCAAGCGCAGGTCCAGATCGGAGTACGGACGGGCTAGACCACCGTAGTGCTCAGGTGTTTTGGAAGTTTGCTTCCGTAGTTGACGTTAAACTGTAGATATTCCTTCGCCTAGCGCAAGCCACAGGGGCCTGTGTTTGGTCATGTCACTGCTGCGGAGTCTGCGTGTGGGGCGTCGGCCTGTTGTGCGCGTTTTTGTCTGTGTGGTGCAGCGCGGTTGGCTGTGTGACTGTTTTGGGCTGTGTGCTGGGCTTCTTGGGTTGACATTATTGCAAGTAATTGTTTGATTTAAGCGTACAGTAGTGAGCCTGCATTAGCGAATGGAACATTACAACCACAACTTGACCACGCATAGGCGTAGGAACGTTTCAGAAAATGGGGGGGGGGGGGGCAAGCTCAGGACGCACTTCAGGAACTTTTTCTGGATAGCAAGCCCGATGATCGGGGAGAGGGGTAGATATGGAGGGTGTTATCGTTCTTTATTCAAATGTCATGGCTGTTTTGCTAGATAAGCGCATAGAGCTGTTCCTCACTGGTGCACTATCTTGCATCTTCGACTCATCTAACTCATTTGGCAAATAAGGATGTCCAGCTTCCCGGAATTATCCGTCCATTTCAACATTGTCCTTCCTGGGGAGGCAAAATTCCACGAGCGGATAGGCATTTTAGGTTATTGAGAAAGCATCTGCCTCCACAGAGTAAATGCTAAAATATGGCCAGGACATAGGTTGGTGATAATTCTGAAAGCAAATTGATGGCCCACAGTACGGCCACTTTTCAAGCGTTTTCATTTTGCTGGCTGATTTTCAAGAGATAATACCTGTCGCAGCATTTTAGACGGAAACAAATTCGGAACTTTGAAACAGCCAACAACAGTGTGAAAAAGCCATACAACTGGAAATTCTCCTTTAAAAACCAAGCTACAGAATGAAGACGCTTCTGTCACCTATTCCTTATCTGAGCCCCGCTCCCGTCCGCCGTCGGTGGCCTCCGCCCAGGCCCGGCTGTCTCCCGCTTGACTGCAAACTGATCGTATTTCTGTTTTGTTGCATGTTTCTGGATCAGCATTACTGCTAATTGGTCTGTAAAACATATGTCAGACACCTGCAGCAGCATCTTTTCCCGAATTATCTTCACTTGCACCAGACCACCGCAGAAAAAACTGCGGGAAGCCGCCTGCCTTAGGTATCAGTTGGTCCAGCGGACATTTCATTGCCCATCATTCAACGTAGATGAGTTGATCTGCTTTTGTGCGTAGGCAGTGGCGTATGCAGAGCCTTACCAAGGCTCTGCATACGCCACCGCCAAGAACACGGGGTTGAAAAAGCCCCTCTTATGGTGACTTCCCCCCCCCCCCCGCCCCCACCCCTAACCTCGGACATAGCTTGTTTGTTAACAAGGGAAACGCTTTTCTTCGTTTTATTGCTGTTTTTATCTTGCAAACAGAACAGAAAACAGAAGCTACTGTGAGATCAATTCTGCTCGTATTTTAAAGTCAATAAACTGCAAAAATCAGGGGTTGAACGACCGCATGAAATAAATCAACGGGGCCCTTAATTTACAATGGGTTAGTGAACTTCTTCTAAAAGGATAGAATTCCGAAACTTTGTCGAAATTTTTCATCTGGGTTCTGCAGACATTAATGACGTTGCGAAGGTAGATTGTAGATCGATAGGTTTGATCCAAGTTTGAAGATGAAAATTTGATTGTTCATCGCGTGGTCAACATGTGTATTAACATGGCCAGGCCATGTTTGGCTGGAAATGTTCAACATCCAGCCAGAATCGATTAGTGGTACAGCTTACGTAACACAGTATTTTTAGCATGCGTTCTCGCAAATCTTAACAAAAACCTCGACACCAGGCGTTGCAGTCTCCATAATCCGCAGAGCATTAGTGCAGTGGCTAATTTATAGCTGTGGCCCACTAGTGGACGAAAATGATGACGCTTCTGATATAAATACTTTTAGACACTTGAATCTACCTGTGATATAAGTTCTGTGACATGATTTCTGAGTATGTGCACTCGCAAACCTTAGCAACAAAAACCTCGACGCCAGGCGTTGCAGCCTCCCCAGGCTGCGCAGCGTTGGCCCAACAGCCAATATTAAGCCGTGGCCAACGGGTGTTCGAAAATGGTGACGCTTCTGAGAGAGGTACCTTTGAACGCTTCAGGACACCAAATCTTGCATTTACAAGATAACGTGGGCGCATTTTCACGTGCACGATTTTTAGATCCATGATAAGAACGGATTGGCCCTTAAAGCACCACAAAGTGATGCTGGAATCTGGTGGTAAAATTGGAAAAGTTAAGGTAGAGTCTCTATTTTTCGTGTTTCCATAACTGTTTATCTATCCAGAAGACGGATTAACACGGCGCCCGCCTTGTGGTGGCACTTGCAGTGGCCGACGCCGTTCGGTTTTACGGAAGCTGCAACCTCGGCCATCCCCGTCCTTGCGCTCGAGGATTCGGGCGGGCATGTTCAAATCTTTCGATGTAATTTGCTTAACTAGTCCCTTCTGAAAAATGAACGTTCTCTGACAAACATGGGCTGGCCTTGTTCGCTCTTTTAAACTCATTTCAACCCATTCTATTCGACAATAATGAGACTTCCACTCTACTCAACAATATTGAGACCCCTTATTTCCTTCCAGGCAAGGGCCCATGGAGAAGGACACCCGACACACCTTAACGTTTTGGGTCGAGGGCTGAAGGGCCATTTCGCCCCATCGCAAAGTGTTTTCTGGCTGTCATTCTGGCGACACGGGATGGGATCTCCTGGTCGAACAGAAGGCCATTAAAAGGATACGTCATACCAAATTGTTCCTCTCCCTGACATGGGAGGCCTTCTGACCCGCGCAGTTGGTCCCGGATCAACACAGAAGCCCTCAATGGCGCAACAACTTACTGATCGCCGCAGGTGGTCCAATAATTGTTACGTAGACTCCGGTTCCATGTTTGTTTTTTATTGTTCAGAGATATTGAGGACTCCCTGAACGTAGATTGTAGATGAAATGGGGTCCCAAATTCGTATTAGCGTGGCGAATCCATGCTCGCCTTAGAATATTCAAAATTCAGTCAGAATTGAGTACTGAAAAAAGTGTGTAACATGGTTTGAACAAGCACGCCCGCAAGGCATAGCAACAGCCTCGATATCCCGTGTTGCAGTCTCCATAGGCCTCGCGGCGTCGGCTCTGCGGTTGTAATACTAAGTGGTGGCCGATAAGCGATCAAAAAAGATTACGCATCTTGAGGTAGATAGCTGGTGAACTAGGTAAGTCGGCATATATCTTTAGTGTAGTGCAGGGGCGGATCCAGGATTTTGTCAAGGGGGGGGGGGGCACGGGACATTGTGGGGCCCCTCCCAAGAATTGTCCTCGCATTTCGGTCATTACACTTTAAGACAGGTATATATGTATATATATATATATATATATATATATATATATGTATGTATTCATATATTCATATATTTATTCCTCCTTTATTTACTAAATATGGAGACCCGTCTTACTGTGCACAGCCCTATAAAGCGTAGGCGTGCCACGTATGCATACACATAGAGCTCACTCATGTTCTACAGATTATTTCAAATGTTGTGATTCTGAGGCAAGTGTTTCGGAACAGCAGGCAAAACAAACTTGAGTTGGCTGCTAACAACCATCAAAACCAAGCATGGACTTGATTCCTAGCTTATGTATTTCTGGCTAGCCGGCTGGGTGATGTAATCATCTGATGGCTGATGACTTAACAGTACAGCACAACAAAACATTCAACATATTTTAAGAACATGACATTACATGAACAAAGTAAGTGGCACACACTCAACAGCCGATGGAAATGACACATACGACGTCGGCGGCACGTAAAATTACCACCGGCATTCGCGCGTAAAAATTTATCGGCGCATACCCGACTGCTGCTCTAAGGCGAAGGCACCAAGACCAATAGGGACGGAACCTGAGCGATCATGGGTGCCGCAGGATGCCAACAAAGTGGCTCTCGTCAACAAGTATAGGGCGCTCAGAGCAAGCAAAAGGAACGCAAGACCAACGTGGTGGCCCCTAAACGATAGGTAGTACCCCGGCAGGCTGACACATGAAGCCCTGGTCATAGCACAAGACCCTCCGAGCAAAGTGCGATTAGCCAAGACCATGAATTAATACCCCGGTGAGGCCAAGAGCTCACGGGCAGGTTAGCAACACGAACCCCGATGGGAGGGGTGCCGGCAGTTTAGTGGTTAAAGCGTCTGTGTTAACCGTTGCACGCCCGGGAGACCAGAGGTACGGGGTTTGAAACCTCCCGGTGCCGTGCCCTTCCTGCCAGGGTGAGAGGCAGGCGATGCCATATAGCATCAGCAGCTAAGTACGTCGTAAAAGTCCCAATGACGAGCTTCGATAGGGGTGAAGAGTCCTCCCCAAATGAGACAAAAGGGAGAGAGCCCTCGATCAAAGTAGAGGGCCCGTGAGCATCGGGTGTCTCCGTGCCTTAACTTATAAAAGCCCTAGCAACAGCACAAGGCACTCCAAGCAAGTGGAAAGAACCCGAGACTTATATGAAGTGCCCCTGAACAAGTGAGTGTACCCTGGCATATGGGACCCCGGAAAAAGTGTATGGAGCCTTTCGGGCGAATGGGAAGAATCCGTGGAGGAAAACCCGATCAATCAACAGTGCTCAGGCATAGAGGCGGATGGTGTACCAACAGCACATTGAGTCCCACGAGAAAATGCAAAGAGGTCAAGAACAACGTGAAAAGTTCCTCAGCGATCAGATTGACCCGGCAAGTGGACATGGAGGGCCAAGCAACCAACAGCGTGATGCCTCTTGGCAGCGTAATGAGCCCCAACGTTTTCCCCAAGCAACACTTTCTCAATAAGCGTAGAATGAACTTCGTTTACTTATGAACTCTTTACTTTTGCTAACGATGGTCCTTGGTAGTCTGTCAGCCCAAAAACATTAAATTTTGTTGTGTTTTTTATTGTTGTAAGAAAACTGCGTCCGCACGGCCGGTTATGGGCCCGTTCGGAGCCATTAGGCACCCTCGGCATGGTCTATGGGGGCCGGTCCCGTGCTTCCTACTCCCCCTCCCCCCATCCTCCCACCTTCTGCGTCTTCCACCGGCCCGGGCAGCCGAATAAATCCGGCCCGCCAAGAACACAAGACCATCCATTCAAATAAGGCATACTCAAATGTGTAGGGCTCTGAACGATCGAGTGCGCCCGAGCGGGTTAACATAGACGACCTCGGCAAGAACATGGGGCCCTCCATTCAAATAGGAAGAACCCAAGACCCAACGAAGAGGGCCTGAATGATCAAGTGTGCCCGAGCAGGCTAACAAATAGGGCTGCTAACAAGAGCGTAGGGCCCTCCATTGAAATAAGAAGTAGCCAAAACCCAGTGTGGAGGGCCCCCTAAAGACAGAGCATACCCGAGCAGATTATCAAGTGGCCCAGACAGGAGAGTAGGGCCCCAACCTCAAACACCAAAACCCAATAAAAGGGCCCCGAACAATCCAGTGCGGCTGCAGCGGCGAACAGATGTAGTCTCCGACAACTGCGTGGGGCCCTCCATTCAGATCGGAAGTGCCCAAGACAAAATGTGGAGGGCCCCCGAATAATCGAGTGTGTCCGAGCAGGTTAGCAAGTAGGGCCCGCCACAAGAGCATAGGGCCGCCCGATTCAGAAAAGAAGCCCCCAAGATCCAGTGTGGAGGGTTCCCGAACGACTGGGTGTGCCCAAGCAGGCCATCAGATGGCCCCCCGACAGGAGTGTAGGGCCCTAGGCCAGTGACAGAGAATGGGAAATGCCCTAGACCAATGTAGAGGGCCTATGAGCATGTCGCAAGTGTGTCGGCAGGTTGACCGAGATCCACGAAAAGGACCCCTGAGCAACCGAGAATACCCCGGCAGGTTAAGATATGGGACCCGGCTATACCTCACGGAGCCCTTCTGGCGAATGGAAAGAATCCGTGGAAGGGCCCGCGATTGACAAGAGTGCCCCGGCACGTTCATAGGAAGGGCTCCAACAACAGCGCAGTGCCCTCCGAGCAAATGCAAAGAAATGAACGGCAATGTGGAATGCTCCTTTACGATTGAAATGATCCTACAAGGGGGCATATGGGTCTCCCGGAAAGGGCATGGGCCTCTAGACAGTGTAATGAAGCTTAAGATTTCCAATTTACAACTTTTACCAATCAGTGAATAGCTATTTTCCTTCTTCTCATACGGCCTTTACTTTCGCTTAGATTTGTTCTTGGTCGCATGGAAGTGCAGAGATACCCAATTTTGTTGTGTTTGTGTTTAAAAAGCTGCACCTGTTCCGCCAGCGATGGCCCCCTCGGAACCAATGGGCTCCTTCGGGGCCCAAAGGGGGCCATGACCCCGTGCCCCCTTCCCCTCCGGATCCGCCCCTGATGTAGTGCAAAAGTAAGCCAAAGACAGCTTTAATCTGAAAAGTGGGCCAGCCAGTTAACACTTCCCCCCCCCCACCTTGAAAAGTGGGGGCATGGCCACCTGCTCCCCCTCCCTGTTCCTACACCCATGCGACCACGGTATGAAATGACCACGGCGTGAAATGGATGCTCATTGTCGCACAATGAAGCCCTTTACTCGTAGCAGTTTTGGCCCACCATTTTCCTCTGGTGTCGCGGGCAATAGAAGCTGCCATATCCATAAAGTCGCCGCAACAGCGACAAATAATGGTAGTGTTGAAAGTGCCTTCGAAATCGCATGCACTTCATGCCTGTTCTTCGCCTTGCTCCTAACATTTCGTTGCGATCAATGATTAAGGTGGGGTGGCGGTGGGATTGAAGTGCGGTGTAAGATACATCAAACTTCATTCCACTGTAAGTGTTGGGCGTGCATAGAAGCGTAACTGTATGAAGTTGCCGTTTCATAAATAGCCATTACCTGTGCAAGTAAAGTACTGCAAATACCACGAAATTCCCAACATTGCGACCGCAAACAAGCATTGGCCGGCTGAGCCCGATGTTAAGTGATAGCCCACGTGATATTCAGTTACGCTGCACTTGGCATAGGGCAGTGGTTAGCATCAGCAAATGCTGAGAGAGGTTACGGTACACATTGGTACCTGATGTTACCAGCCTCCACCCCTCACTTAAGCTCCAACAACTCCAGACCTCTAAACTTGTGAAGAAAGTGGGCAAAACTTAGGGAGACATATTTCCTGATGTATTTTATGGCCAGCTTGTCATCTTTCACTGTCCAGGCACCCAAATTTATTAATTGGAATTGTGCCCCTGCTACTCTTTCATAACTGTCATGTAATCAGCATTTTTTGAAACTTTTGCCAGGTGATAAAACATGAAAAAGTACACTTTCCAGGAATCAGAAGTGATGCACATGAAAATGCTAAATTGCTATGCTTGACAGCCAGCAAATCTATGCAGGATCAGTTTTGATTCTTATTTGAAGGTGGAACCAGTATCAATTCTATAGTACAGCCACACAAAATGAGTGACATTTTGCCTTCTGTCCATGTCAGTGTCCAGCTTAGGAGCATAGCTATGGTGAGATATGAACTATGCTATTAATCCAGTAACTTTCTGGTGAATGGTAAGTGGATATTGTGTTTTCACAAATAGGTTTCTGTTCTTTATCAGTGACCTTTTTTCAGTCAGGATAACTTGAGTACCTTGAACCATGGACTACCCACAATTCCATGCACTAGGTAATTCATGCCCAAGCTGTGAACTGATCTGATGGGCAAATGACATTCTTCAGAGTCCTAATGAGTCTTTAAGGAGGCTAAGGAGACTCCCTTCTGTTTTTCTTCAGTGCCAGTGCCAACCATAACTGACATGAGGACCTTTTCACCAGCACTGGCATGGAGTCATGCACTGGCATGGAGCCCTCCAGTCAGATCGGAAGTGCCCAAGACAAAATGTGGAGGGCCCCCGAATAATCGAGTATGTCAGAGCAGGTTAACAGATGGGGCCCCGGCAAGGGCATAGGGCCTTCCATTCAAATGTGAAACACCCACGACACGACGTAGCGGGCCCCGAATAATCGAGTGCACCAGAGCAGGTTGATGATGGGGCCCCGAAAAAAGCGGAAGGCCCTCCATTCAAAATGCAAGTACTCGAAACCAAATGTAGAGGTCCTCACCACCACATGTGCCCGAGCACCTATCAGAAGGGGCGCCGACAGGAGCGAAATGTCGTCCATTCAAATAAGGAGTACCCAAAGCTCTGTGCGGAGGACCCCCTGAAAGATGGAGTGTACCCGAACAGATGGTCAGATGACCCGCATGGGAGCACAGGGCCCTAAATTCAAACTCCAAAGAACCAATGTGCAGGTCCCTCCCCCCCCCCCCCGAGCAATCCAGTGTGATCCAGGAGGCGAACAGAGGAGGCCCCCAACAAGTGCGTACTGCCCGATTCAAATACCACGTGCCCAAGACCCAATGTAGAGGGCCCCCGAACGATCAGTGTGCCTGAGAAGGTCATCAGAAAGGCCCCCGACAAGAGCGTAGTCCCTCCCCCCATTCAAATGGCACGCATCCAAGACCCAATGTAAAGGGCCCACGATTGATCGAGTGTGCCCGAGCAAGTAAACAGATAAGGTTCCCGAAAAGAGCGCAGGACCCTCCATTCAAATAGAAAGTGTTCAAGACTTAACGCAGAGGGCACTCCAGCGATCCAGTGCATCAGAGCAGGTTAACATATAGGGCCTCCGTCAAGAGTGTAGGGCCCTCCATTGAAAAAGGAAGTACCTAAGACGCAATGAAGAGGGACCCCGAATAATCGAGTGTGCCCGAGCAGGTTAACAAATAAAGCCCCCCACAAGAGCATAGGGCCGCCCGATTCAGAAAAGACATACCCAAGATCCAGTGTAGAGGGTCCCCGAACGACTGG
The DNA here is from genome assembly GCF_011947565.3 of Pollicipes pollicipes. Lineage (NCBI taxonomy): Eukaryota > Metazoa > Arthropoda > Thecostraca > Pollicipedomorpha > Pollicipedidae > Pollicipes > Pollicipes pollicipes. The sequence continues at coordinate 2,671,180 of NW_023597054.1, forward strand.
ATGTGCCCAAGCAGGCCATCAGATGGCCCCCCGACAGGAGTGTAGGGCCCTAGGCCAGTGACGGAGAATGGGAAATGCCCTAGACCAACGTAGAGGGCCTATGAGCATATCGCAAGTGTGTTGGCAGGTTAACCGAGACCTACACACAGGGCCCCTGAACAACCGAGAATACCCCGGCAGGTTAACATATGGGACTCGGCTATACCTCACGGAGCTTTTCTGGCGAATGGAATGAACCCGTGGAAGGGTCCGTGATTGACAAGGGTGCCCCCGCACGTTAATAGGAAGGGCTCCAACAACAGCGCAGTGCCCTCCGAGCAAATGCAAAGAAGTGAAGGGCATCGTAAAATGCCCCTTGACGATCGAAATGATCCTGCAAGTGGATATATATATATATATATATATATATATATATATATATATATATATATATATATGTCTCCCGGAAAGGGCATGGGGTCCCTAGACAGTGCAATGAGGCTTAATATTTCCTGTTCAAACTTTTCCAATCAGCGAATAGTTTTTTGACTTCTCATAGGTCCCTCACTTTCGCTTATAACTGTTCTTGGTCGCCTGAAAGTACAGAGGTCCCAGTTTTGATGCGTTTTGTGTTGAAAAACTGCGACTGTTCGGCCAGCGATGACCCCCTCGGAGCCAAGGGCCCCTTCGAGGTCCAAGGAGGGCTATTGCCCTGTATCTCCCGCCCCTTTGTACGGTTGACAAGGAAGGAATTCGTGTCTACAGCAGGCACCGGAAACTGGTGCGGGACTTATAATACCATGAACGTACTCTTCACATGCTGAAAGTCTTTACAGACTGGAATCAGGTAACTGGAATATTAGCCTCCAATTAGTGAAACAATTGCGTCGAGTCGTCCATGTCGGACTTCTGACACTAAAGCTGTCGATAAGTCCAAGCATGGCCCTCTGGGTCTGTGTTATTTGAACACCAAGCAGCCCAAAGAACCTGCATCTGATGAGCTGCATGAAACCGCCAGAAACTCCGACCAGCGTTAGAGAAGATAGAGGTTAGCGGTACGCTCGCTGCTGCCGGCCCACCTGGTCAGCGGACCGGTCATGCTAGACCCCCACTCGCCATTGCTGATATCCCAGCGGGCGGCCGGTCAGCGGAACACCATTAATTACCGGGGGAGCTCCAAACGCGGGCGATCATCCATCCACCGGTGAAACACAAAAAGAGAGCTTACTCCATGCCCTTAGCGCACAAACTCCCGGCACGGAACACGCCAATCGCCTCGAGTGACATGACAGTGATTCGGTCAATGTTAACGTGAGCTAAGTTCGCCCACGCGCAGTCCGTGCGGATGAGGTCCATGCCGGCAACCCCTCTTATTGGTATGTGGCACGGTAAAACCGAACCAGGAAGCACACGGATCGAAAAGTATGACGCACATTGTCAATATGACAGCATATGGGCAGCCAACCTGGGTCCCAGATGGGCTAAACATTAGCCCGCTTGCACCCCATGCTGGTATGTGGCCAGCATGCCCACTTGCGGCCCGTTTGGATCTGAGTCTATGCCGCTCACCTTGTTGCAAACTAGCTTGTACACAGTAATAAAATATCCATATATGGAGAGCAAAGTCCGAAAACTAATTCACTTGCGTAAAAGATATTAGCATGTGGACAGCCCATCTGGGTCCGACATGAAGCCCGAAGGCCAGCCTCTTTGCGGCCTATGTTGACTTGAGCCCAGCTGACCCACATACATCCCATATGAGCCCCAACCCGTGCTGTTCTCCCTTGTTATGTACCCATTTGTACATAATAAGGAAAAATACAGCGCGGAAGCACAAGGTAACAAGCGTAAGGCACCTGCACCAAGTATACTAGTGTATGGGCAGCCCATGTGGGTACCAGATGGAGCCCACATGCCAGCCCGCCCGCGACCTACATGGACATGAGCCCAGCTAGCCCGTGCTCAGCCCATGTGGACCCCAGTCCAGGCGGCAGTTCCCATTTTTAGAATAGCTGTACACGATATGGTAAACCAAGACAATAAAAACGATTGGCGTACACATCAGCATTGTGCATGTGGAAACCTGATTGAGCATGTAGCATATGGGCAGTCCATATGGCCCCATATCAAGCCTGGATATCAGCCCACCGGCACCCCATGTTGACATGAGCCCAGTTTGCCCACGTATGCCCCACATGGATCCCACCAATGCCAGCATTCCCTCCTGGTGAGTTATTTCTTCTTGGCGTGATAAATTCCGACGGAACAGTACACGGCACGAACAGTTCTGGTGCATATAAAAATATGAAACGATGCGAGCGCCCCATGTGGGACCCAGCTAAAGCCCAGTTAAAAGCCCACCTGTAGCCCATGCCAAAATTAACACAGTTGCCCCACGTTTAGTCCATGTGGGTCCCATCTGAGAATGCTGGCTTGGACGTGACTTCGATAGGTCCGGGCTTTTCGACCGACGCTATTTCTTTCTGTGGTGAATATTTTGATGTTTGCGAGCCTAAATCGGCCGGAAATTTTTGGGTGATCTGAGTTTCCCCGTCCTCTGAGCCCACGTTTGACCTTGACTACGTTGTTGATAGGTCAGGACTTTGCGACGGGCGCTGTCTTTCTGTGGTGAATATTATTGATGTTTGTAAGTTTTAAAATAGGCCGGTTAATTTTTGGGGTGATATCCGAGTTCCCCGCCGGTTGACCCAACATTTGGCCTCGAAGGTCACTGCAAATATGCAAATAAAGGTCATTTTCCATGTTCTCGTGTATAATGATCTTGATATCTTTATCAGATAAATTTGAATTCGTCGATGATAAAATCGCTGATAAATCGCTAACTATCACCGGAATATGTGGAGAGGACACATCCTTGAGCGTTCAATGTGAGAGAGAGGAGAGAGAGAAGATGAGAGAGAGAGAGAGTAGAGAGAGAGAGAGAGAGAGAGAGAGAAGAGAAGAGAGAGAGAGCGAGGAGAGAGAGGAGGAGAGGAGATGAGAGAGAGTAGATGGAGATGGAGGAGAGGGAGAGGAGAGAGGGAGAGAGGTGAGAGAGAGAGAGAGAGAGAGAGAGAGAGAGAGAGAGAGAGAAGAGAGAGAGAGAGAGAGAGAGAGAGAAGAGAGATCAGAGGAGATACAGAGAGACAGAGAGCAGAGAGACAGAGAGACAGAGAGGAGGACGAGAGACAGAGAGAGGACGAGACAGAGAGACGAGAGAGAGAGAGAGAGACCATTTTCACCATCGGAAGGAACAAGAATGCAAAGAAAAGGGTGGCACGTACCTATCGTGGCCATGGCTTTTGCTGTCATTCCTGTCATCTGTCATTTTTACCGAAGACTTGCCAGGGCAAATGCGCGGGAACGTTTTCCTCTGCGTCTGAGCATGACAGGGTTTATAGCTACCAAAAAATGTCGTAAAATACGCACCCGCTACAGTCATCGTAGTGGATCGTGCAGCTGCCAGGGTGCTACATGCTATTGGGCGGGAGGTGCAAATCAAAAGCTTTAATGTTAAGGATTTTAGACTTGCTAATTGTCTGTTTTCTGTCACGTACATGAGTTGCCTCTTAGTTCACACCTGTTGACGGTAGCTATTGATCATGACTTAGTTCGGAGATGATGACATCAATTAGACATGCTGCTATGGCACATCTGTTGCCTATTCTTGGGAGGCAACTGCTGACAAGTTTAATTAGTGTTTGTGCAGATTTGCCAATCACAGCACACTCAGTAATTTGAACTTTGCTGATATGAATCTTTGCTTGGCACTAAGAAAGATCTATGTTTATTTTGGAAGAGCCGTGATTTAGGATGGGGACATCTTATGCCAAGGAATGTCATGTGAATGCTATATGGGTTGAATGGTGGCATAACAGACAAAGGCAGTCATTATCTTTTGAGTGGGTACCATAACCCTTAGCCATGCTGTAACGTAACTCCCTTGCTAAAACATTATTAAAATTCTGGATAAATTCTTATTCTGAGATCCCACATTCTTGCACAGTTCCAAATAGTGCAGATGGAGTACTATTTATTGTTTTATGCAGTACAGTGCATATAAGAAGAAGCATTAAAAAAGCATTGTGTTTGCTTTGTGCCGTAAAAGAATATTGCAACGATGCAACAGCATATGCATAAAAGCATTTCAAAAAGTGTGGGGGGGGGGGCGGCAAGCTTGGGGCATACTTCACAATCTCTTTTCTGGAAAACAAGCTGGATGACTGGAAGAGAGTAGAGATGGCGGTTATTGCTATTTATTCAGGTGTAATGACTACTATGCTAGAAATCCATCTGGAGCTATTTCTCACTGGTGCACACTATTGCCTATGTGAATCATTATGTCATTTGGCAAATAAGGCTATCAAGCTTCCCAATATTGTTCATTCATTTCAACATCGTCTTTCCTGGGTAGCCAAAATTCCATGAGGGGGTAGATATTTTGGGACATTGAGGAAGCATCTGTCTCCAAAGGGTAGATGCTAAAATATGGCGAGCATAGGCTGGTGAAAATTTTGGAAGTGAATCAATATCTCACAGACAACAAATTTTGCTCACACCTTAATTTCACTGGCTGTGTTTCGAGGGATAAGAGTTGTCTCGGCAATTTAAGAGGAAGCAAATTTGGACATTTGAAACTGTCAAAAACTGTGTAACCTAAGCCATAGAACTGAGCATTCTTCTTTGAAAACCAAGAATGAAAGTCCTTCTATAGTCCTAAGTTCTCTGTATAAGTTCTATAAAGTCCTATATTCCTTGTCTGAGCCTTGCTCCCATCTGACGTCGGTAGCCACTGCCCTGGCCGGGCTGTCATGGCTGTTTTGTGGCACATTTCTTGGTCAACATTGCTACTTATTGGAATGTAAAACATGTGTTGGACACCTGCAAAAGTACCTTTTTCCTAATTATCTTCCCTTACACCACACCACCCCAGAAAAATGCCGCCGGAAGGCTGCCTACTCTAGGTATGAATTGGCCCAACAAACATTTAATTGCCTGTCATTCAACGTAGATGACTTGATCTGCTTTTGTGCGAAGGAAGGGGATAGCCAGAGCCTTGCTAAGACGAACAAAGGGTTGACAAAACGGTGATCCCCTACAAAAAATATCCCCGGATATAGTTTACATGTTAACAAGGGATACAGTGTTCTTCTTTCTTTGTTACTTTTACATTGTAACCAGAACAGAAACCAGAAGCTACCGTGAAATCAATTCTGGTTACATTTTTATCACGCGCCCGGGTGGCCGGCTAGATACCCTTCGCTCGGGTGAGGAATCAATTTGAACCCCTGAGACCTCGGGAACTAAAAGAGCTAGACACCAACTTGACAGAGTGTGTTGGTCTGTATGTGAACTCACTTAGGTGAAAGTTTGAGATCTCTAGATCATGACTTTTGGGTCAAATAAGGTCAAACAAGGTCAAATGCCAGGTTGGTCTTTTAAGTGCCCCAGAACTTAGATAACTGTTTCTTAACAAGAGGTCACATGTTCAGTTAAGGTCAGTGACCTTGTCTGACCTTTTGAAGGTCATGGTGACCAAAATCATACGAGACTGCTCTGAGTTTTGGATTTGAATGAGCGAGAAGGTAATGCTAGGCAGAATGTTTCTGAAAACAAAATGTTGACCTAGGTCATTTTAGGTCAATGACCTATTCTGACCTCTAAGAAGTCCATGGACAATGTATAATGCGGTTCCTGCTATCAACAAATTCAAAATGAGCGCGAGAAACTGCCTCATATAGCAAGCCCTATAGTAATATAACAGGTTTGTTTTGACCTTGGTCTGACCTTTATGCCTGACCTTGGGTCAACGTAATTTGCTCATTCAATATTTGTGTTGCCTAAGAAAGCATCTCAGAGATGTATGCCTTCGTCTAACACTCCATTGCTGCATCAGATTGGACGATTCCCTGGAAGTTTACTTCGCTTAAACCATGGCTTGACTTTGACCTGCCATAGTTCAGCGACCTTACAGGTCAGTGCATCTGAATTTGTCATGCCAAGCGATCCGCTATTCTATTTTCTACAGCTATGCAAAACATGGCGTGACTGTGCCGCGCCGTTCGGAAACCATTCCGGAAAAACCTTCGGGGAGCGAGTCAATTTGATCCCCCACCCGAGCGCATGTTAAGGTCAATGAACCGCAGAAATAAGACGTTTGACGACTGCATGGAATGAATCACCGGTGTCCTTAATTTGCAATGGCTTAGTAGACTCTTTCTAATTCGAAATAACTCAGAAGGTCTTTGGTAATGTCTCATCTGCGTTCTACAGACATTAAGGACGTCGCGAAGTTAGATTGTAGATCAATATGTTTGATCGAAATTTGAGGGTGAAAATTTTGATTGTAGATCGAGTGGTCAACAATGTGTATTAACATCGACAAACCATGTTTGTCTGGAAATATTTAACATTCAGTCAGAATCGATAAGTGATGCAATTTATATAGCGTGGTTTTTAACATGCACGCTCGCAAATCTTAGCAACAAAAACCTCGATACCAGGCGTTGCAGCCTCCATAGTCAGCGGAGCGTTAAGTGGTTAACTTTTCGTCATGGTCCACCGGTGGACGAAAATGAAAGCGGTTCTAAAATAATTACCTTTAAAAACTTGAATCGGTTAGTAATAAAAGTTAGGTGACATAATTTCGAGCATGCGTGATCGCAAATCTTAGTTTAAAAACACTTCGACTCCAGGCGTTGCAGTCTCCGTAGGCCACGCAGCGTTGGCTCCATAGCTAATACTGAGCCGTGGCCAACGGGTGGACGGAAATGATGACCCTTCCGAAAGAAGTACGTTTGAACGCTTCAGGACATCAAATCTTACATCTACAAGGCAGTCTGGCCACATATTTCACGTGTGCGATTCTTAGACTGATGATGAGACAGGGTTGGCTCTTAAAGCACCGCGAGGTGGTGCCGGAATCTAGTGGTGGAACTGGAAGAGTAAACGTAGATTCTTTGTTTTTTCGTGGTTCTTTAACTATTAATTTGTCCAGAGGATAGACTAGCACGGCGCGCGCCGTCTGATTGTACTTGCAGTAGCCGAAGCCGTTGGGTTTTACGGAAGCTGCAATCTAGACCATCGCTGTCCTTGCTCTTGAGGTTGCGGGCGGCCATGTTCAGCCTTTTGATGCACTTTTTCACAAATCCATTCTGAAAAATGAGCGTTCTTAGGCCAACATGGGATGTCCTTGTTTTTTTAAACATTCATTTCGACGTACTTTGTTCAGCAATAATGGGACCCCCACTCTACTCAACAATAATGAGGCCCCTTATTTCCCTTCGGGCAAGTGGCCCTTCGAGTAGAACACCAAGGGCACATTACCGCTTGCGGTCAAGGACTGGAGGTTCACTCCGTCCCATCGAGAAGCGTCTTCTGGCTGCCATTCTAGCGAGACGGGGCGGGATCTCCTGGTCGATCCGGTGGCCATTGGAAGGATATATCATGCCACATTGTTCCCCTCCCTCACACGGGAGGCCTTCTGATCCACACGGTTGGCCCCGGATCAGCACAGGAACCCCCATTGACACAAGAACATCGCTGATCGCCAAAGGTGGTCCAATAATTGTAACACAGGTTCCAGTTCCGTGTTTTTTCCGTTTTCTTCAGAGATATTGAGGAATCCCTGAATGTATATTGTAAATGAAATGGGGTCCTACGCTTGTATCAACAGTTAAAATGCTAATGATTCAGTCAAAATTGATTACCGATAAAAAACTAAACAATGTAGTTTTGAATACACGCGCTCGCAAGTCATAGTAACAACGGGCTGAACGCTGGGCGTTGCAGTCTCCATAGGCCGCGTGGCGTCGGCCTGGAGCTGTAATACTAAGCGATGGTCAGTAAGCAAACGAAAAAGATGACGCGTCTTGAAGAAGATGGCCAGTGAACTAGGTAAATCGTCATGTATATTTAAATGTGGTGCAAAAGTAAGCAAAACACAACCTTAATGTGAAAAGTGGAGGGGCCGCTTAACACTGCTACCCCCCACACCTTGAATAGTGGGTGGGGAGGGGGGGGCATGGCCCACCTGCCCCCCCCCCCCCTACCCCCCCCCCCCCTGTTCCCGCGCCCATGTGCGACAGTGGGCTCATCCAAAATGAAATGTGCCTCAAAGCCTGTCCAGTTGTTGCATCATTCTCTCCAGAATCCCATTTATTTTATTTCAGTAATTATGTAGTAGGTGTCTGAGGGCATCCAGCACAACCAATACCAGGTTATTTGCTGGTCATCTCAGGGCATAAGGCTCACATCAGGTAGAGTTAGGTTATTTAGAATGCCTGGCCTGACCTTTGCAACTGTAGGGCGCTAATAGTGTAGTGGTTGACCTGTCTGTGTTAAGCACTTCATGCGTGGGAAACCAGAGGTACCAGGATCTTTTCCCTGCGATGCCCGCCCTTCCTGCAGGGGTGAGGGGTAGTTGATGCCAGATAGTCCCAGCAGCTGAATTAATGGCGACCTGTGCAATTGTAGCCATCCACCACCTGTCCCTTACCCCTCCCCCTCCCCCCGGTCAATGGCATATGGTGTCCCCCCAGTGAGCATCCATCCTGCACATGGGAACGAGAATACACAGCTGTATTCCAACGTTCAGTGCCCATCTGCATCCAAATTTTGTATGCTTACTGTCATGATACAAATGATATCCCTGACAAATATTTGACAAATTGTGTGGAGTTACATCAGATGTGGAACTTCGGGCCTGTGCTTGCGTTTTTTTTTTGTTGAAACAAACATGATCCTTGCCTAGCATTCACTCGAACAGTCAGAACAGAACAGCACAAACAGGTGCTTACGACCTTTGTCCATCCGAACTTTTGCGCATACAAACGGTTTCATTACGAACTCTCCTCAAACATTTTACCATTCAATCTCTATACCTGCATACTTTTGCCGTTACGAATTTCTGCCATTAAGGTACTTTCTACCCTCCGAACTTTATCCTGACGAATATTAAGCATACATGCTTTACCATACAAACGATCGCCACGCTGACTTTTTTACAACGCGTACGTTTGCCAAAGTGTACTTTTGTCTGCAAACCGCTTGTAATAACTGCTCCATCTACGCTCTCAAAACGGCGATGGCCTGACCTCAAACAATCGCCACTAGCAACTTTATTATTGCCTCCTTGTCATGAGCTGTGTCCTTTGTATGATTATTCGAGCCTGCACGTATACTTTTGTGAGATGACTCGCTCACACAGTTACTCGCCATCACATGCCTGCTGCTTCATGGTAAGCAGTGTCCCGGCGCCCGTCCCGCGTTTGTCTCAGTATACGCCTTATATGCCGCCTGTTTGTTCTAGAAGCCCTGGGAGAGAAGCACGAATTTGTCCCGGGCCCAGTCGTTTAGTATTTAGAGCAATCACACAATGCAATGCTGTAGAGTTTTTGTGAGAGGCCGTTTGTGGCCACCTTTTTGGAACGTGTGTAAGCCCGTGACGTGCAACAGACGCACATTTTCAACGGAATACCTGAAGACCGGATCTGTGTACGTGCACTGGCCGTACTGTGCCAAGAAGTGCACGTACTGCGACTTCAACAAGTACGTGTCGGCTGAGGTGGATCACGAGCGAATGAAGCGGTGCCTGGTGGCCGAGCTCCGCCGCCAGCTGGACAGCTCCTACATAGAGCGGGTGACGTCCGTCTTCTTCGGCGGCGGAACGCCCTCCATGGCTCTGCCCTCCACGGTCGAGGTAGCCATAGCCTGTCGTCTCGTTGCGCGGGCGCTGCTTGGCTTTGCGCTATGCTTTGATCCGACGCGTTACAATAAAGTAAGTAAAGCCATTTGGCCGAAGGTCGATTGCCGTGCTTGCCGTACAGCCCTGTAGCCGAATAATGTGCTGGGATGTCCGTTCGCCCGGCGCGGCCCGATATGTCCATGTTGGAGGTTGATATGCGGCGGCCAGCTGCTGATGGCCGACTGCGCCTGTTTGGAAGGCGGTCGTGTCGTCGCTGCGAAGCCGCTTGACTCCAGGCGCCGAGGTCACCCTGGAGGCCAACCCCACCAGCGCCACCTGCGACGCCCTGGAGGCGTTTCGACAAGCCGGTGTCAACCGACTCTCGCTGGGCGTGCAGGTGTGGAGGGAAGGGAACTACTGCTCAGGGGGGACTGGAGACAGGCGCAGGTCACGGACGCTGGTCACAGCCGTGTCGCCCCAACACTGGCACTGGCCAGGCGACTCGCGAAGGTGACGTACCAACATGGAGCCACCCGCTGCATATCATGGAAGGCTTTACCCCACCAGCCGCCCTCCCCCTCTCCTCCCCCCCCCCCCCCCCGTCGCCGTCATTACTCTGCGCTGCGGTCATGCTCACCTCTGCCGTGACTGAGCACTGCTGACCGATGCCGCCGGCGCCGTTCGCCTCTCCCCGGCGATCGTCGGCGGCACCGGTGACCTCCCCGCCCGCTGGCAGGCTCTGGACGACGCCGAGCTGCGCTGGCTGGGCCGGGACCACACGGCTGCCGAGGCGGAGGAGTGCCTGTGGCGGGCGGCGCCGCTCTTCCCGGGCCGGCTGACAGCCGATCTGCTGATCGGCCGGCCCGACCAGACCGCCGCGCGGCTGCGCGCCGAGCTGCGCCGCCTGCTGCGCCTCTGCCGTCACCACGTGGCGCTGTACCAGCTGACGGCCCCGCGCGGCACGCCGCTGCGCCGCCAGCTGGAGCGCGGCGAGGCACGCCTGCCGGCGGCCGACCGCCAGGCGGCGCTGTACCGGCTGGCCGTCGGCGAGCTGGCCGCCGCCGGCCTCCAGCGCTACGAGGTGGCCAACTTCGCGCGGCCTGGCCACACCGGCCGCCACAACGTGGCCGTGTGGCGCGGCCGGCAGTACGCCGGCGTCGGACCCGGCGCACACGGCCGCCTGGTGGTGCGGCTGCACGGCGCGCGCGTGGCGCACGTACAGACGCCGGCGCCAGAGCGCTGGATGCGCACGGTCGAGGCGGGCGCCGCCGGGTCGGCGCTGGCGCGCCGCCAGACAGCTGGCGAGCTGCGTGCTGAGCTGCTCTGCACGGCGCTGCGCACGCGCCGCGGTCTCACGCGCGCTGATTGGCTGAGCGCCGGCGGCGGCGAAGGACAGGTGGCGCCACCTGCGCGGACACGCTGAGCTGCGCCGTCTGAGCACGCTGCTGGAGGTGTCAGACGAGCGCCTGGCGCCAACCGAGCGCGGCATGGACGTGCTGGATGCACTGTTGCCCGATCTGCTGAACGCGCTCGAGTCGCGCGACGAGCAAGTCACTGAGGACTTGGGCAGGACATCGGTGGCCCTGTCGGGGGAGGCCGCGCGGGGTCTCTGTGACTTGTCGCCGCCCCCGGTCACCAGACAGACTGGTCTCGAGTCACTGTGACGAGCAATGCGTCTTGGAGCCTGATCAGCAACAGTTGCGGTGGCTGGCTATGCGCCGATCCGTGCAGGTACTAGTGTGCAATACACCTCATAGATGGCGGAACACGCCAAACGCTGTCGACACCACCAGGCTGATTGAGATTGCCAAAAGTGAATTATTGGCCGCATAGGAACCAGGGGTATGTGAGGGCTGAGAGCGCTACAGCTGGTTGATGTTGCACTTTTTTGCCGGCCCTCGGGCCGTTTTGTCATCAGCACATACCGGCGGCACCAACCTGCCTAAAGACGTGCAACGGTGAAACTTTGTACGTGGTATGGGAGTCCCTGTCGGGAAGAATGAACTGGTTCGCGACGTCGCTCGTCATACAGTTAAAGTACAGTCATCCGTCCTGTTTCGCATGGATTTGGCGGCAGAAGTGCCGTGGGATATCCACTGAATCGGAGTCCAATAGGGCTACCGCGCACAGACTACTGACGATACTCTGGTACGGTGTCAGCTACCGGAAACCTCACGGAACATATCTGGTTAATTGGTGAGTAGATGCCGTTGTGAGCTGTGTGTGACGTCACGAGCGGTACGTGGCACCACGTTGCGAACTTGCCAGTGTTTGTGTGTGACGTGACTACCGGCTGTGGCGTCGCGGGCATGTTTCTCGGGGTGGTGTTTCCCAATGAAGAGAGGCATATCTTTCGAGGCGTTTGCCACTGGTACCAGGCAAACCGACAAACGCCGCCCAACAGCAAACGGCACCCTGCGCACCCGCGTCTGCGCTGTCTCCGCCTGTCTCCGCGCTCTCGCCGAGCCGTATCTGCTGCTGGCGCTGGTGTTGCCATGACCTTTGCGGTGTGGGGGCCGGCCGACCCACCAGATAGCCCCCACACACAGCGCCGGCGGCAGGGCGGTCGATACGGCCCGGGGTCGGCCGGGCTCTAGCACAGCCCGACGGCGCCGGTCAGCTATTGGTCTGAGCACTCAGAATGACCGCGGCTGGTACTGCTACCAGCCAGAGTGCTCCAATAACGATCCACTGTGACTCGTACCCAAGGCTTTTTGAGAGCCACTGACGTCATGGACCTTGCACTGTTACTATTATCGAAATTGGGCGGTCATAATGACCGCGCCTTAAGATAGCCTCAGAAAACAATTAAGGTCAAAAAATGAAACATGACGTGGCCGGAAGTCGCTGATCTGTCGTGGAATTCACCATAAATGAAATGAGCCCTCGTCAAACTTGTCTTTAATAAGTGACTCATGCTTGGTTGCTCTTCGCCAAACCTGATGAAGTGTTGGGTCTCATTTGGACTGACGAAGCATACACCCCTCATCTGTGCACTCGCTAGGTCCAACCTAGCCTCAGCAAGATTCGACGGGCTCTAGGAAAGGCGGGCTTCAGAGTGCAGCATCCGTACAAAAATGGACGTAATGGTCCTGACGGTGGGCGGTACAGGCGACACGACACCACTCCCCGAGCGGCAGGGGGGCCCACCGTCGGCGGTCCCCACTTCCCACATAACACTCGCGGTGATGGGGACGTGGAAATGGCAGCTGGTCAGCTGGTAGGAGCGTGGGAGGGGGTGCAATTACCCTGAACCTTAACCCGGTGGTGGTGTCGGGGAAAGGAACACCAATAGACAGCGTTTCGAAAGCATTCCGCCGCTGAGCAAATCGACGCTGCTGTACAGCTCAACAAGCATAACCCCTCCAAGCATATGTCTGTAACAGCTGGTGACCTGTTCGAGACAAACCGCGCCAGAGACCCACAGATGCACCTGTCATGGCCGCGCCGACAACGCGCCGTTCATTGCCCCCCAGTACCTGATATGTCCGTGTTTCTCGCTCATGTGCCCGTGTGTGGGGAGGCGCTGCAGACCGCCATCGGAGCCGGGTCTGAGAGGTCATGCACTTTGCCGCTAAGCTCGTGGCCAGCGTCCGCCGCTGCGACCACATTACGCCAGCATTGGAGACGCTGGGACGGTGCAGCGTGGCGGAGATGGTGCACCGACGTGCCTGTGTCGGTGTGTACCGTTCATTGCATGTCGGCGGGGCGCCCACCGATCTTCGCTCGTTTGTCTGTAGGCGTGTGGAGGCCTCCCACTGTCATACAGGAGCCGCGGACCGTGGCAACCGTTCACTGCATCGAGAACGTGTCCGACTGCCTGCCAATCAGCGGCGGTATCCGTACCCGGGTGGCTGCCGCACGGAACTGCTTGCCTCCTGTGGCGGCCCACGCTCCATTACGGCGTGCCTTCTCGCCTGTTTTAAAACTCTGAATTTGTCTTGTAACTTCTGACCTTAGGAATGTCTCTCGCACACCTTTATGTTGTAACGTTCTTGTTAGCCGACTGGGGGCAGAGCAGCCACCGCATGTGGCATTAATAATCGAACATCGCCAGCAACCAGGCATCAACAAGACATTCGAAGAGACACAAGGCTTGGTTGCCGCAGTTTGCCAAGCTCAGCCGGCTGCGCGCGCGCTCGGCGGCCTGCCGCCCGTGGCAAAGTCGCCGGTCGCGACAGACGCGGCTTCCGAGACCCTCCCGACTGTGGCCAAGGTCGGCCGTCCCACCGAACCCCATGTCGGGCAAACCAGCACCCCGTGGCTGCTATCGTCGTCACGCATCGAGGCATTGCATAGAGATTCAACTCACCTTCTCACCAAACACTGACGTGGATTGTCGGGTGTGGGTGCAGCGCAACACCTTCCGTCTTTTTTAAAGGGTAGATGAGTTGCAAACAAGATAGCTCGCGAAACAACCCATGCAAAAATGTGAAGGATGAGGGTACTCACATCCGTCGACTCCTTGTGGAACCGTCCATAAGTTGAATATGGAACACTCGTTATTCTCAGCGCATAGTGACGCGCCACGCTTGGCTGACCCTTGGCCAGCACCGGGGGAGGAGCGCTGTGGCGCGTCTAGGCCGAAGCGTCGTACGATATACGAGATCCTCGCTGGGTGTTGGCTGGGCTGGGCCAGGCTGGGCCTCACTCAGGCTCGGCACGACTCAGACATGCAGCCTCGCCGAACAACAGAGACGGTCCGCTCCCGCATCCCTTGGCGTGTATTAGGCGAAGCGGACGTCACACCGGTGTCACAATGGTACACGACTAGCGGCACAAGTCAGCCCAGACGCAACAGTGACCTGGTCTGCTGCACCGGGGGTGGCGACGGCAGCGGGCAAACCGGTCCCGCTCTCTCAGAGCCGGCGCAGGCCTCACCACCCGCCCGCATCGCATGAGAACGTCTCGACGTGATGGGCACGATGGGGGAGCGACTGCTGCCGAGCCGGAGGGCAGCCACACCCGCACCACCGCTCGCCAGAGACAGAGCATGCACACTGCACAGGCAACGGAAGTCACCGATAAGTAGCAGTCAGTAAGGCAAGATAGGCTGACACCGTTAAAAATACACGGACTTCTAAACCAAAGGGCAATATTTAAGAACACGAGATACAAGGCATTACTGCAAAAATAAGCTACCAGTCACCATTGAATCCTCACTCTCTCACAACGAGAACAATCCCGTAGGGCCGGCATGGCGAGACCCCACGGCTTTGGTCACGTCGGCGTCATGTACCCTGGCTGCGGGCTGTGGCTGTCAATCTGGTTCCCAGAAACATGTAAAAGCACTCCCGCAAAAAAATGAGGTTATTTCGCAGGCGATACCACTGGCCAATCATCATCGGACGACGGCCGCCAATGTCTCGTCAACATAAGTACCACGGCGCGTGCGCGGTGGCCACCACGGCAGCGACGCGCGCAATGTGTGCGGCTCTGGCGCCGCTGCATCGTAACCATTCTGAGCACCGCGCTGAGAGATCGGGAAGGTATTCCAGAAACGAATGAGGTTTCACTGACGCCAGTGAACCGATCAGGACGAAACAGCGCCCGTCTTCGGTAAGATATCGGGCGGCATGACGCATCTCCCGGTCACGACAGTCGCAGCGCTCTCAGAAGCGCCTCCGCAGGCTGCCGGCTGAAAGGGCCGGCTAGCTGCAGCTTCACCGGACCCAGCTCCGGACCCACACTTACTGTCATCGCCGGTTGTTTAAAGCTGCTGCACGGTTTGCAGTGATTGCGCTCCAATTCTAGCTAAATATGAACACCACGCGCTGTGCCCTCGGCGTGCGAGGTCAAATCCTCTGCCTTGCTAAAATACCACCATCTCAAAGAGCCAAGCACCAAGTGCTAGTGTGAGGAATGACGGGTTGCCCTCAATAGAGGCACGATAGAAGAGACTAGACGCGTTGATCCCGGCTTGGACGGTAGACAGATCGACAGTGGAACAGCAGCGTCATCACAGGTCAGCCGGTCACGACGGACCGGGTGCATAACAGGTGACCGCACCACAACCAGCCGCCTGCGGGTAGGTCAGACCGGCGCTCATCACGCCGCCGTACCGGGGCCCGGCTACAGACGCCCGACTCCCCTCGGCCGTGAACGGGGTAACGGCGCAGCAACACATACCGCCAGCATCACGGGCCCGGAGCGTGCGCACAGATGGCTCATCTCAGACCGCTGTAGACAAGCGATCTGGTCATTTGCAGCCTGACCGCCGACCTCCTCAGATCGTAGCACTGTGACCTGAGCCCGGGTCGTCTCCAGATTACAGCTGCCGTGACCCGCCCCAGTGTGCCCCCAGCCTCGCCCTCGGTGCTCCACTCACAGCTATCTTCAGCCGCAAGCTCGTGACCTAATCCGATGACCCCGGGTCATCACAAACGGTGACCACAGTGGCCCGACACCGTGCCATGGCGGCGGTGTCCTGCCTCCGGCTCCGGGCGCCGCCAGCCTGCGGCCCCAGCCGGGACCAGCTCAGGCCGTCGTCGGACAGAGGACCGTGTCGTTGATGCTGGAGCCGAGCGGCGGCTCCGCCGGCCGCAGCAGCTTGAAGTCGTATTGGCCCTGCTTGGGGTAGTCTCCCTCGGGCCCGTGCAGCGCTCTCTGGCGGATGAACTGGCGCACGGCAGCCGCGTCCACGTGCGCCATCTCCATCCGGCAGCCCCAGGCCACCAGCGCCAGCGGCTGCCGACGCCACACGGACACGGTCAGTTGTGCGGCGGGTGGCGGTGCGGCGCCAGGCACGGCCGTCATGGAAAGCCACCGGGCCCTCCAGACCCGCCCGCCCCGGCTACGTGCAGCAAAACATATCCCGACCTGGTCAATGGCAGCATGACTTATTCAGCATCTGTGTTTTCACGCGTCAGCCGGTGTTTTCTGGCGGGCTTTGTACCCTGGCATGATGAAACAGAGGGCGCGCGATGAGTGCGAGCCGGTCGGTCGGGCCGCAGTGAGCTACCCACGCGCGCTGCCGAGAGGGCCGGGTACGGCGTGATGACATGCTTCCGGATGCAGCCGCGCACCAGCTGGCGCAGCTCCGCCACGGCCTCGTAGTCGGCGCACGGATGGTACAGCATGATCACCGAGCCGTGCTGCAGGGCACAGCCGCCGGTCACGGTACGGGCCGCGACACTGGCAGCACACGCCTCACTTCAGCCACGGCACCGGGATGGCGCGAAACAGGATAGCAAGTTGTCCCTGCAAACCACAGCTGGCAGTCCAACACGGCGCCCGATCGTTCAGGACTCACATCGGGAGATAGCAGGGAAAAGCATGACAATGCAATGTACGCATCCATAAGAACAGCGAGTGATACAAGTTGCGAATATCATGCAAACTATGCCGGCCCGGAGCAGGCCATCTATGGATGAACAGATCGGCCGTCCGCGACAGAAGGGGCCCTCTGACGCCGGCCGGGGGGGGGGGGGGGGCCTGATGAGGACATGGCCCTCTGACACCGGCCGGGGAGATGGCCTGATGAGGACACGCCCCAGCCGGCCCCTACTGCCGCTCACCTCGACGTTGTGCAGCCAGCGCTGAGGTGGCACGTACAGGTACTCCCCGAACACGGCCCAAAGCGGTCGGTGGGGCCCGCTGCAACACGGCGTCCGTCACCGGCGCAGCTGGCGACAGCTGAGCTCGGCCCTGCCCGCCCGCCCACACACGGCCAGGCCAGGTCCACAGCCCGTGCGACGGGCCACGCCGCGCACGCGCAGAGATCGCGGCACAGGCCGCCAGTGCGCCGGTGGCGGTGACACGTGACTGGCGTGTGGCGCCACGCAGAGCTGTCAAACGTTCGGAGGCAACGGACAAGCTGCCGTGTGACCTGTGCCAGGCCAACTACCACGCCTGAGCCATGCACGGGTAAATGGCGGGCCTTGCAAATGCTCACGCAAGAACCGTGGACATGAGTCACCTTTGTAGACTTACTCATTACTCACAAGGCATCAAGTAAACTCTCCTTCAAATACTTACTACGTAGGAATGGTTTCGTTATAGACGATCTTTTGCTTCATACAGATGTGGCGCGGCTGCCAAAGAATACAATAGAATCAGTACATCAGTTCTAGTTGAAGTGCAACGGCTCCACCTCCTGACTTCAAGGTACAAGAAGACTCTCTGAACTTCAAGGCACAAGAAGACTCTGAAGAACCCAGCTACAAAGCGGTGCCAGTTTGTTCGCGATGCGATTATACAAGAACACGGTAAGTGCCGTCGTATCACGCCAATGCAACAACCCTTTTCCAATATTTCGGTACCACGAAGGCGTCATGCGCGATACCCTACGTCATGGCTTCGATATCGCCAGGCGATGCCCTGCGTTCTCTTAATACGGTACTGAGGTCACGTGGCATGGCAGCCAGAGATGACCGGTGTCCACACAAGTACAGCCTTCCAACGACACCCCACCAATGGGCTATGTTGTGCCAACAAAAAACTTGTCAGCAATGACATCAACACCAGCTCAGAACCACTGACCACCTGAACACCCTTGACGGCAGCCGTGGCACGGCGGCCGAGGTACCCACCGGTGCACCGCTGAGGTGGCCCGGTCCGACCCGGCCCACAGCCCGCGCCCGGCCCGCCCCGGCCCACAGCCCGCCCCGGCCCCGCCCGATTCGGCCCACAGCCCGCCCCCGGCCCGACTCTGCCTACAGCCCGCCCCCGGCCCACAGCCCGCCCCAGGCCCGGCCCATAGCCCATAACCCGTGGCACATATCCCACGCTGTCGGCCGGTCCGCACGGCACGGTCCGGCCCCGGCGCGGCGGAGTGCGGCCACAGCCGCGGCCGTATACGCACGTAGTACGTGGAGGCCAGGTGGACGCAGCTGTTCACGGGCGGCAGGTCATAGCGCACGGCCAGCCGCCGCTTGTACGGCAGAAAGCAGGTGTGGGGCACGGGCGAGCCGGCCCAGTCCATCGCCAGGGCCGTCTGTCGGCCGCGAGGCAGGCGGTCACGTGACGGCTGACCGGGCACCACTGGACAGGCGTGGCAGGCGGGGCCGGGAAGGCTGACCGGGCACCACTGGACAGGCGTGGCAGGCGGGGCCGGGAAGGCTGACCGGGCACTACTGGACAGGCGTGGCAGGCGGGGCCGGGAAGGCTGACCGGGCACCACTGGACAGGCGTGGCAGGCGGGGCCGGAAGGCTGACCGGTCACCACTGGACAGGCGTGGCAGGCGGGGCCGGGAAGGCTGACCGGGCACCACTGGACGGCGTGGCAGGCGGGGCCGGGAAGGCTGACCGGGCACCACTGGACAGGCGTGGCAGGGGGGCCGGGAAGGGTGACCGGGCACCACTGGACAGGCGTGGCAGGCGGGGCCGGGAAGGCTGACCGGGCACACTGGACAGGCGTGGCAGGCGGGGCCGGGAAGGCTGACCGGGCACCACTGGACAGGCGTGGCAGGCGGGGCCGGGAAGGCTGACCGGGCACCACTGGACAGGCGTGGCAGGCGGGGCCGGGAAGGCCTGACGCGGCCGAACCGGTCACACAGTACACCAGCACAGGCCCGCGGCTGGCCCGGTCACACAGTACACCAGCACCAGCCCGCGGCTGGCCCGGGTCACACAGTACACCAGCACCAGCCCGCGGCCGGGCGGAGGTGCACCTTCCGGATGGCGATTCGCACACGGCTCACACGGTCAGATAGACCATGGAAGCACCTAGATAACAAAACATGCCCTCAAAAACAGAATCGGCTCGAAAGAAGTGGTGGTGAATTAGAGGGGGCAAAGGAAAGAAGGGTCAACGATTGCCTTTGCTTTCCGTCCCCTGCCCGCCTAAATGAACGATTTTGCCGCCACTGCGCCGCACATTAAGCCTGTTTGGTTGGACGCCGCATTTTCGGCCACTACAGTACGCAGCTTAAGGTTGGGCAGCTCACGTTTGCCTCCCATCCTCTGCTCACTCACTAGATTTTTCACTGCTAAAGCATGTGCTTACTTGTAGCGCGCCAAGCTTACTTGTGTGCTCAATGGTGGAACGAGATAGTGACAAACGATTTTTGACAAACAGTGACAAACGACAACCTGCCTTCTGACGTCAACTGATCTTTAAAGCAGCCGCTGCCACCGTCCGTGGGCTATTCCAGGCGGGAGAAAATGACGAGTGTCTAAAGCGACTAGAACTTTGAAGACATGGGTGGTGAGGCAAGCGTTTTTCCTTTGTTTTCTTTCGCGCGGCTTCAATGCTAAATTCAGATTATTTTTATGAAATAGTGGGAAGAGGGATTCCCTGATCTGTCTGCCTGCATCCGGCGTCCCTGAACGGGAAGACACGTACGACGATCTGCTGCGAAACGCTGGCCACCCGTCCGCCGGGACGCTCGTGCCCCGTCGGGCCGGACTCACCCGGCCGTCTCCAAACACTCACCCGTCTACCGGCCTGTCCGCCGGGACGCTCCCCGTCGGGGCCGGACTCACCCGGCCCGTCTCCAACCACCGCCCGTCCACAGGGCCTTCGCCGGCGCTCGTGCCACGTCCGGCCAGGACTCACCGGCCGTCTCCAGACACTCACCCGTCTAACCGGTCTGTCCGCCGGGACGCTCGTGCCCCGTCGGGCCGGACTCACCCGGCCGTCTCCAGACACTCACCCGTCTACCGGCCTGTCCGGCCGGGACGCTCGTGCCCCCGTCGGGCCGGACTCACCCGGCCCGTCTCCAGACCACTCACCCGTCTACCGGCCTGTCCGCCGGGACGCTCGTGCCCCGTCGGGCCGGACTCACCCGGCCGTCTCCAGACACTCACCCGTCTACCGGCCCTGTCCGCCGGGACGCTCGTGCCCCGTCGGGCCGGACTCACCCGGCCGTCTCCAACACTCACCCGTCTACCGGCCTGTCCGCCGGGACGCTCGTGCCCCGCCGGACCGGACTCAACCGGCCGTCGTCGCAGCGGTCGGTGGCGACGCCCATCTTCACACCGTGCTTGCTGTCGTAGAGGTCGCGCGCGGCGGCGCCGGCGGCGGCACGGCAGCGCCAGCCGCGGCCAGCAGGGTCAGCGCCACGCTCGCCCAGCCCCACATCGCTCCAACGTCGGTGGCGCAGTGACAGCCGGCGAACCCCGCGGCAGCCGGCGACCGATGGGGGCGGGGCGGGGGCCGCCTGGCCGCGTCACGCCCACACGGGGGCAGCACACTCGGCCGCAGCAGGCAGCCAGGCCTCTAGACACAGCTGAAAATGGCAAAGTAACCACATATTGTGGATGCACACCAACACTGAAATGTGCAAAACAGCAAGTATTGTGTAAGGTACAACTAGCAGAATCAAGATAGAAGAAGATGGTAAAATGATTGATTTTGACAAGACCTGATTTTGATACCAAATGCAACATGGGTATCACGATGTCTCTGAAGATGTGGGGGAGGGTAACAAATCATGACTGAGAGGAGGGGGGGGGGGGGGGAAGGGGGCACACTGGAATCTGGAAGCTTCAATCTTATCTGAAAATGGTAAGTAGTATTACAATTTTTCAAATAGGTACTTACTAGGTACCTAATTGGAATTGGTGGACATCAGACATTGAAAGCATGCCATCTGAATACAAAATTGGAGGGTAAAAAACATTATTTAAAGCTTGAAGAAACATGCACTCCTGCATCTGTGGTTACACCAATGTCTACCCCCAGCAGTTACACCAATGTCTGCCCCCAGTGGTTATACCAATGTCTGCCCCCAGTGGTTTATGCCAATGTCTGCCCCCAGTGGTTACACCAATATCTGACACACAAAAATTCATGTGTGTTCTAAACTTAGAACCAATTTGCCCTTACACCTTACCATATATTCATCACACCACAGTGGGCATGCTGCGCTTTTAGTTACATGGTTCACTGAGAAAGGAAGTTTGGATGGAAGCTGATGGCAGTGTGGCTGTTGAGAATCTGGCCTAGGTGATGGCTAATAATCAGGGAATGGGAGACAGTATGTATGTGCTCTATTTGCTGCAAGCTGGGGATGTGTGTGCAAGACAGCAGGATGCTAGGCAATGCCTTTGGCATTAAGAGACAATAGGCCTTGTGATGTGACATGTGACAATTCCATTTAGGAAACACTGAAACTGGCAGTACTCAGGTCAGAAAAAAACACATTTCTGGCATAGTAGCAGTCATTTCAGGAAAATATGCCAGCCCACAAAAAATCGAGAAAAAATACAAAAATTTATATATTTTGGTCTGGTCTGAGCCTATGTATGCATGCATCAGGCTCCACATATCACTGCTACATAGACAGTCCTATGCATCAGATGTTTTTTAGTTGTTGGCTGCACTGGTACACAATCAGTAATTGAGAACAGTGACATCAAGGAAGTAAAAGCAACAAGGTTTTGAACATTGGATATGGCTAAGTTCAGTGTAAGAGAACATGCTGAATGAAATGGGCTTTTGATGATCATTGTAGAAGAAGGCATGATACTAGATCCCTACTGGATGAGGTGTCATGAGTAACCAATCAAATGTCATTTATCTTGAAAACACACAGCATGCCTACACATGAGTATAAACACACCAATGTAAAGAAACTGCTCCAACATGATGTTATATAACCAGCGTCTGAAACTTGGGTTTGTTTCTTTGGTATTTTGGCCGCAAGACATTTTGCTCTCCACAAATATACACTGGAAAGAATGTAAGGACATTGGTCTCCGTAAGGAACATCAGCTGAAGGCAAGCTGCTCCTGGAAACTTCGACAGCATCGCGTGCCACACTCACACGACTACACAAGAGGACACTGCTTGCGGGTTACAGCAGAACCTCTCTACCATATCACATACAATATTTCCTTGCAATGTACTCAGTGCCCAGGTCCGCAGCTCCTCAGCACCAGAGTACCGCCCAGCCCACTCCCCGTCCAAGCAACTCAACACGGTCTCGAGCCCAAGGCTACTAGAAAGGCCACGCCAGACGTGGACGTCACCATGGAACTAAAATTTGGTAGCCCGTATCATGTTTTTGGCTGATACTACATGAAGGCTAGTAGATAATAGTAATATGCTAACGACCGGAGATTTCGCCCCATAAACTGCGTATTCATCCAGTTCTAAATCCTAATTTTAATGCTATGTGAATAAATATTGTACATTTTGCATTCGTAACCTTCTAAAAATAAATCCGTTCTATGACCTGCCTCCAAAAATAAGATCCTACTAAGCCACATTTCATAGATTTAGTGCTCGCGCCACATTCGTCGTAGTCAACGTGCCAGGACATTTATATGTAACGCCTCTTTGTGAAATGTATATTTATTCATGAATATATGGATATGATTCGCATGCTTACATTACACCTATAAACGGGCAATGATTGTCTATTTACTCGTAGGTTAACTTCCAGACCCATAATGTCGGATGGGTTTGTTGAAAAGGGTATGCAGGGAATAATGCCCCGACTACCGTTATATATCCCCTAGACTATTTCCCAGCTGAAATATGGGCCACCATTCCTTAACCGGCGAAAGTTGTAAATCTTGCCAGCAATCGTCCCATTTTAAAGAAAATCTGTTATTTTGAGCTGAAATGGAGCACCGCATTAACGTCCCCCGGAGTCCTCTCACTGCCTCCACTACGGTAAGCCAACCCTGAATCCACCCCGGCAACGCTCCTCCTAAGGCTACAGGACGTGCGTCGCAACTTCTCAACGATGAATGATGCAGATGGTCAGGTTCGCAGGCCGACCCCGGCTCGCGACCCCCGCTGTCGGCAGTCGCCGTGAGGAGAACAGAGAGGGTAGGTGCACTGTCAGGAGCTGCTGTGGTGCGAGACTAAAATACAGAGAAGTTTTGGTGAATACTTGGCGTCTCATTACAGGCTATTTCGGCGAAATGGCGACCGGATTTGATGTGAGACTGATACCAGAGTTCAGCGGTGCGAGTGGTGCAGATGTGGTGGACTGGCTTGAGAAAGTGGAGCTGATTTGTGGGCTGCAAAAGCCCCAGCGTTGCGAGGCCGTCAGTGATGCCTTGCGGCTGACGGGCGGCGCCTCAGCCGTGTACAGGCAGATGCCAACTGAGGACCGGCAGGACGCGAAGAAGGTCAAGGACGCCCTGAGGACGGCATTCGGCGCCGACAAGTTCGTGGCCTACGGGCTGTTCACCTCGCGCCGGCTAAGGGCAGATGAGACGGTCGACGTCCACCAGGCCGACCTGCAGCGGTTGGCGTCGGTGTTCGGCGGCCTCAGCGACGAGGGTTATGAGTTGTGCCTTTGTTGCTGGGCTGCCCGACGCTACCAGGCGCACCGCTGCGCGCCGGTTGCTCGCCTCGAAGGCCTGTCGTTGCCGAACCCGGTGGATGGAGAGGGCGCGGGCCGTCCTCAGGGAGGACGGCGCGCAGCAGAGGGTCTCGGCAGCGGCAGTTCAGCGAGAGCGATCGACGGCAACACGCTTCACCTGTTTCACCTGTGGACAGGCCAACCACCTGGCCAGGGACTGCTCTCAGCGGTCTGGGTCGAGGGCCGTGGGCGTGGACGACGCGGTGCTGATGGGCGCCAGGGAGGAGGAAGACGCTGCTTCCGGTGTGACCTGATAGGTCACGTGGCCTCATGCTGTCCGGGAAAGGACGCCGGAGAGGCGGCGTGATCGCCAGCCTCCTTCCAGTCTCTGCAGTAGACGGCGCTCTACCACCGCGCGGGCTGACAGTGGACGGCACCCAGTGTCGGGCGCTGGTGGACACCGGCTGCTCCGTGTCCATTGCTCACGTCTCTGTTTGCCACCGCTGTAGGAATGCAGCCAGTTTATGTGATGACCCTGGGTGGAGACAGATACACGTGCCGAGGGTACCGGACAAGTAACTGTGAGAACAGTGTCGGGTGCGGCCCGAATAGAGGTGCCTGTAACTGTCAGTAGGCCGCTGAACTTCGGGTTCATTCTGGGAATGAACGGCGTGAGGGCGCTTCGGGGCGTGTCCGTCAGTGCGTCGAATGCAGTGCAGTTCGGGGACGCACTGCCGGCAGGGTCGGCGTCTCCGGTAATGGCAGCGGCTTGTGATGTGAGCGCAGCCGCCGCCGTGTCATCCGAGCCGGCCGGCCATGGCCGGGGCAGAGAGAGCGAGTGACGTGGGCGCGGCGGGCGGCGTGTCACCGGTGCTGAGAATCGTGCCGACGTGCTGAGCCGTGTGCCGAGAGACTGGTTGCGTGACGATTCAACCTTTGAGCGTACGACGCCGGTCGGAGGTGTGCGGTCGTAGCAGATCGGTGACGACCGATGGTCACGGAGTCGGCATGGGACCCACGGACGGTTCCACCGAGCAGGGGACAGACGGCCGCGCCGACCTTGAGATGGCGATCGCTGACATCCACGCTCGTGCCGGTCATCCAGGGATCCGACGGACGCAGTTTATGCTCGTCGCGACGTTTCGTCGACAGTGACGCGGTCACAGGTGAGAGTGTGGTGAATCGCTGCGACACCTGTCGCTCTATCCCCAGCGCCGGTGACTTGGTCACACGATCGCTGGACGTGCAGGATGTGTGGTCACGGCTGGCGATCGACGTGACTCACTTCGGGGGCAGTGCTACCTCTCTGTAGTTAGACTGTGGACCATCTCGGTTCAGTTTGTGCGGCTGGCTGCTTCGCCGGATGCCAGCTGTGCTGTGACCTGCTGGAACATTATGTTCCTGGAGAGAGGTGCACGTGTGGAATTGTTGTGCGACAATGACACCGTCTTTCGAAGCAGGCAGTCACAGGCATTCGCGGCACGATGGAGTAGTATTCGCCTGCGGTTCCGAGCCGTGCATGAGCCCGGGCGAAGGCAATGGCATTGTTGAGCGAAATTATCGCACTGTTAAGGTCATTGCCGCCAGGAAGCAGTGCTTGTCGCCGAGGCGGTGCACCTGTCGAACGTGACGCCGCGTGACGTTGAGACTGCGGCCAGTGCGGGCCGCCTGTCGGGGCCCGCTGTCTATGTGTACCCTGTGCGGGATTGTTGTGCGGCCTGCTACTGATCAGCCGGTGATTGTCGAGCCGCGGAGAACCATGTGACACCGATCGGATTGCTGTTGGAGACTGTCTGTGAGGAGTTACTGTCTGGGTTTCGTCGTCGGGGGACACGTTGACGGAAACCGTCACAGCCAGGAGTGGGTGTCAGGCATCATTTCAGACCAATTGATGGAAATGACGGCGTACCGTGCATGCACGAAATTTGCGTCGTAGGGGCGATAGTGCTGCCGAGATAGGCGAAGCCGGTGACGGAGGCGCGGATGACAATGATAGTTTGTTCGTGGGGTGCTGTGGCTGAAGAGGCTAGTGATGCTGATCACTTTTGGGAATGCTACTGATGCTGATGATAGTGCCGGTGTGGCTGCTGACGATGATGCCGGTGTGACAGACGACGGTGACGCGCGAGTGTTGCCGCGTCGGAGCGGACGAGAGCAAGGCCCGTGTGATTGTATACTTGTTGATCATTAGGATCAGGGTGGGGTGTGTGTAGTGCAGTTGTACCTTGTGTCCTGCGCCCCTGCTGGGGCGGGGCGCCGCAGACGGTCAGGGACGCAGGCCGGCCCCGACTGCGCGCCAGATGCGCGCCGCCAAGGCCGGCCCCGGCTCGCGGCCCCCGCTGTCAGCAGTCGCCGTGGGGAGAGCAACGGGGGTACGTGCACCGTCAGGGGCTGCTGCGGTGCGGGACTAAAATACAGAAAAGTTTTGGTGATATACTTGGCGTCTCATTACAGCCGTCGTTTCTCATTTCCACCCCATGTTTTGTTGCGGTTGTCGTGTGTTGTACTCTTTTAAACAAGCTGCTTATAAGCACTTCCGGCCAGTCCTCCGGGATAAATCGCTGGTAAATGGGTGAATATGTCACCCCCATCTCTCTGTCGGGGTCAGACTGGCGCATTTCAGCAAGAACTTTGTAGCTCTGGTGCAAAAAAATGTTATTTGCCAGCTAAAAATGCTTCATTTAATGCGCTAGATGTTCACAAATTTGGTTTATGAGATTTTCCTGTGTTTAAGCCAACCCGCAAACAGCGTTTTCACTTGGCCGTAGCATTGGTGCCATATGACTTAGTCCCATGATGACGTCACGGCATCGCTACCCAGAATGCAGTAATACGGGGCTTGGTTAGTACGAATAATTGCTAAGAGGGGAACCGTGTTTGGTACCAATTGGTGCTAAAACTGGTGGATCGCGTAGATACCAAACAACACAGTCCGGTAGCCCGAGGCTCAATGGAGGAAATGAGGCTATGTGGAGGTGAACCTCCTGAATTTCTTTTCGTTCTGTGGGAGTGGAAAACCTTCGCTATGTTGGCATCCCAATTCTCATTTGATTACGAGTTGCTTCTATAGAAGGACGCGGACGGTCGGTCGGTGGTCAGTGAGGGGCATGGGCAAGCGTCTGGGAAACGTGCCCAGAGGCACTTCCACGTAATTTGCAGAACAACATTTTGTATCGGATGAGAATGATATCATTATATCCTGGACTACAGGGCCTGGGTCCTGCGGGTAGTGCGGAAGATGGAAAGGGCTTTTCGGCTGCAGTGGTCTGCATTAGGCATGGGTTTGGCTCAAATTTCTTGAGTTAGCTAAGGAATGGCCCACAGAGTAAAGGATCTGCCATATATAGGTACTGTACAGTGAGCTTATATTTAGCCGCCATGTTCTCATTTTGCTTCACATACCCCATCCAATCCCCCTTCTCATTTTGCTTTACATTCCTTACCCAATCCCCCTGCAACCCATCATCCGGTCGGCATTGATCAAATTTCATGGATTATTGTCACCTTGGCCCCCTACATTTTTCTGGTTCTTGATGCTGCTTGATGCGCAGTAATGTGATCGCGAGTAGTAATGGCGCCGGTGTCG
Organism: Pollicipes pollicipes; assembly: GCF_011947565.3. NCBI lineage: Eukaryota > Metazoa > Arthropoda > Thecostraca > Pollicipedomorpha > Pollicipedidae > Pollicipes > Pollicipes pollicipes. Next base: position 2,698,634 of record NW_023597054.1, read on the forward strand.
CGGGTGCTGTGTGTGTGTGTGTGTGTATGTGCGGTGCTCGGGAGCTCGCCATAGTAATTATTTTTAAAAAATTTGAAGGTAAGAGCATGAATCTACCTGTTTTGTGATTATTTACAATATGTCCTGCCTTAAACACAACAAATGGTGTACAATTATTTTTTCTAACATTAGGTAGGAAAGTACACCCTGACCATAAATAGTTCTCAGCTGAGATTTAGGATATTCTAGGATCAACAGCATGGTGTTTGCTGCCTAGAAATGCAACAGATTTATGATGTAAAAAGCAATGAAATTAATGCTGCATGGTGTTCACTTAAAGTTTTTGAAATGGTATGTTAATATGCCCAGAACATGATGCATATCCTCATGCTGCCAATCAAGTTCAGCCATGATTCACTGATACAACATTGTTAGAAATGATTGGCTCATGATTCAACTCATGAAATGTCTGACTTCTATGATTCAGGTCATGACTCTAAGCAGCATTTTTCCTAGTGAACAAATGCAACTTATATCTCATCCCAAAACAATTGACTCATGAGTTGATTCAGAATCCACCTAGCATTAAACATGCATGTGCATATATGTGTGCAAAAGTATATATATATATATATATATATATACATATATATATATATATATATATATATATATATATTTATGCACAATATATATATATATACATATATATATATATCTATATATATATATATATATATATATATATATATATATCTATATATATACTTTTGACACATATATGCACATATATATATATATATATATATATATATATATATTTATATATATTATATAATAAAAATCTGAATTTTGCTGGATGTTTACCTGGTTATGGTGATCGCATAAAAAACAAACTGGCATTATTTTGGCTGTTAACTGTGTTTTTTAAAAGGTTTTGTTATCTCATACCTGACAAAACTTGAGTTCACTCAAAGTTGAAATCCTGGAGGTGAACCTGTCTCTTTTAGGATGTGCATGCTAGCAGTTATATATATATATATATATAGCACCGCACATACACACACACACACACACACACACACCACACACCACAGCACCCGCGAACACCGGCGCCATTACTACTCGCGATCACATTACTGCGCATCAAGCAGCAATATATATAATATATATATATATATATATATTACTTTTGCCACATATATGCACATGCATGTTAATGCTAGGTGGATTCGAATCAACTCATGAGTCAATTGTTTTGGGATGAGATATAAGTTGCATTTGTTCACTAGGAAAATGCTGCTAGAGTCATGACCTGAATCATAGAAGTCAGACATTTCATGAGTTGAATCATGAGCCAATATATATATATATATATATATATATATATATATATTAATATATATCCTCTGGTTCATGGCTGATATTCTGCAAACCTCTGGATGGAAACATTGGTGTTTCCTGGTAGAAACTTCCAGTAAGATTATGTGCTGATGTAAAGTCTTATGACCTATGCTACATGGTAATAATTTTGACTTGACACAGCATGTCAGTTTGTCTAGGAAGCACCATATTTCCTCATGCTGCCAGTTTATTTTCAGCCTTGTGACTCACTGATACAACATGGTTGTGCATATGATTCAGCTCATGAATGCAATAACAAATGGGAGTCAGGTCATGAGGTAAAGCAACATTGTTCATGGTGAGCAGATGCAGCATATAAACTCAGCCCAGAACAACTGACTCATGAACAGATTCTCAGTCATCTTGAGTCGAGCACAAGTCTGGCTAGCTTGTGAAGATGTGTGAAAAATGCTGAATTTTGCTGGATGTTTACCTGGTTATGGTGATCGCATAAAACAAACTGGCATTATTTTGGCCTGTTTAACTGTGTTTTTAAAGGTTTTTTATCTCATACCTGACAAAACTTGAGTTCACTCATAAGTTGAAATCCTGGAGGTGAACCTGTCTCTTTTAGGATGTGCATGCTAGCAGTATTATACATGCATATATATATATATATATATAATATATATATATATATATATATATATATTATATATGCCTCTCAGTTTCTGGGTGCAGTCTTGCAAATGCATGCTCTGCTCTATTCCTTAAGGTACCATTTCAATTTCAGCCATCTGAATCACTGACATAACATTGGTAGGAATGATAAGCTCATGATTAAGCTTATGAAATTTATGAAGAATGTGATAAGCCCATGACTCAAAGTAGCATTTTTCCTAGTGAACTGACTCAGCTCAGAACTCACCCAAAAATGGCTGGTTCCTGAGCAGACTCAATTGCAGCTTGAGTCAAATGCAAGTCTGTGTCATACTTTTTTGTGTGAAATGCTCCATTGTAGAAGCGGGATACCATGTCAGTGGTTGATGATATGGTATCAGGGGAAAAGGCATCTCATGCCTGACATCTTGACTTGATTTGATTTGAGTCACAATTTTGAGTCCTGGGTTGAACTTAACTTTAAAATTTGTTTGTTAGCTGAATCTATCAGATGAAGCATGATCCTAGTGGCAGCAATTGTAGCACACCATACTGAGCACAATTGCCAAGAGGTTGTTACACAGTTGACATGAATTTATGCTCATGGCCAAGGTGCCATGAGTCCCAATGTACAGCACATAAGTTATTTCATGGAAGACATTCATAAACATTTTGTATGCAAAATGGTGAAAGATCCAGTTAATTTAGCCAGGCCTCAGTTCTGAAAACCAGAGTGTGGGCTCAGCACACCTATTCTCAGTAAAAAATCATAGGTGGTTAGATTCTATAGAACACAAAGGATAATATCCTTCACAACTTATTGAGTGATTGTAGAAATATTATGAAGTGTGTTGAAAAAACCCTGGCACCAAAACACAACAATGACCAATATGTTGGTGTGTTCACAAAGACAAACATGAGGAAAAGCCTACCATGTTTATATCTGACCCAGCTGAGAAACTGGCCTGATGTGCTCTGATCTCCATTTTGATCTGATTGTCCTGAAAGCTCATGCTACTACTGAAGTGTTATCACTCTGCAGTTCATTCATTTTGTCACATTTGAAGTTGTCAATGATATTAAGGTTGGGTTGAATAGACAATTAACTAAGAGAAGTAAAAACTACATGTGCATGCATATATATAGATATTGATATAGATTATAGATATAGATAGATAGATAGATAGAGAGAGAGAGAGAGAGAGAGAGGAGAGAGAGAGAGAGAGAGAGAGAGAGATAGAGAGAGAGAGAGAGAGAGAGAGAGAGATAGAGATAGAGATAGAGATAGAGATAGAGATAGATAGAGATAGAGATAGAGATAGAGATAGAGATAGAGAGAGAGATAGAGTAGAGATAGAGATAGAGATAGAGATAGAGATAGAGATAGAGATAGAGATAGAGATAGAGATAGAGATAGAGATAGAGATAGAGATAGAGATAGAGATAGAGATAGAGATAGAGATAGAGATAGAGATAGAGATAGAGATAGAGATAGAGATAGAGAGATAGAGATAGAGATAGAGATAGAGAGATAGAGATAGAGATAGAGAGAGAGATAGAGATAGAGATAGAGAGAGATAGAGATAGAGATAGAGATAGAGATAGAGATGAGAGAGAGAGAGAGAGAGAGCGAGAGAGAGAGAGAGAGAGAGAGAGAGAGAAGATATATATTATATATAATATATATATATAATATATAGATAGATAGATAGATAGATAGATAGAGATATATAGATATTATATATAGATTATAGATATATAGATATATAGATCTATATATAG
>NW_023597054.1:2703398-2723398 GCF_011947565.3 Pollicipes pollicipes
TTCCTGCAGGGGTGGGGGTAGTTGATGCCAGATAGTCCCAGCAGCTGAATTAATGGCGACCTGTGCAATTGTAGCCATCCACCACCGTCCCTTACCCCTCCCCCTCCCCCCGGTCAATGGCATATGGTGTCCCCCCAGTGAGCATCCATCCTGCACATGGGAACGAGAATACACAGCTGTATTCCAACGTTCAGTGCCCATCTGCATCCAAATTTTGTATGCTTACTGTCATGATACAAATGATATCCCTGACAAATATTTGACAAATTGTGTGGAGTTACATCAGATGTGGAACTTCAGGCCTGTGCTTGCGTTTTTTTGTTGTTGAAACAAACATGATCCTTGCCTAGCATTCACTCGAACAGTCAGAACAGAACAGCACAAACAGGTGCTTACGACCTTTGTCCATCCGAACTTTTGCGCATACAAACGGTTTCATTACGAACTCTTCTCAAACATTTTACCATTCAATCTCTATACCTGCATACTTTTGCCGTTACGAATTTCTGCCATTAAGGTACTTTCTACCCTCCGAACTTTATCCTGACGAATATTAAGCATACATGCTTTACCATACAAACGATCGCCACGCTGACTTTTTTACAACGCGTACGTTTGCCAAAGTGTACTTTTGTCTGCAAACCGCTTGTAATAACTGCTCCATCTACGCTTTCAAAACGGCGATGGCCTGACCTCAAACAATCGCCACTAGCAACTTTATTATTGCCTCCTTGTCATGAGCTGTGTCCTTTGTATGATTATTCGAGCCTGCACGTATACTTTTGTGAGATGACTCGCTCGCACGGTTACTCGCCATCACATGCCTGCTGCTTCATGGTAAGCAGTGTCCCGGCGCCCGTCCCACGTTTGTCTCAGTATACGCCTTATATGCCGCCTGTTTGTTCCAGAAGCCCTGGGAGAGAAGCACGAATTTGTCCCGGGCCCAGTCGTTTAGTATTTAGAGCAATCACACAATGCAATGCTGTAGAGTTTTTGTGAGAGGCCGTTTGTGGCCACCTTTTTGGAACGTGTGGTAAAGCCCGTGACGTGCAACAGACGCACATTTTCAACGGAATACCTGAAGACCGGAATCTGTGTACGTGCACTGGCCGTACTGTGCCAAGAAGTGCACGTACTGCGACTTCAACAAGTACGTGTCGGCTGAGGTGGATCACGAGCAGAATGAAGCGGTGCCTGGTGGCCGAGCTCCGCCGCAGCTGGACAGCTCCTACATAGAGCGGGTGACGTCCGTCTTCTTCGGCGGCGGAACGCCCTCCATGGCTCTGCCCTCCACGTCGAGGTAGCCATAGCCTGTCGTCTCGTTGCGCGGGGCGCTGCTTGGCTTTGGCGCTAATGCTTTGATCCGACGCGTTACAATAAGTAAGTAAGCCATTTTGGCCGAAGGTCGATTGCCGTGCTTGCCGTACAGCCCTGTAGCCGAATAATGTGCTGGGATGTCCGTTCGCCCGGCGCGGCCCGATATGTCCATGTTGGAGGTTGATATGCGGCGGCCAGCTGCTGATGGCCGACTAGGCGCCTGTTTGGAAGGCGGTCGTGTCGTCGCTGCGAGGCCGCTTGACTCCAGGCGCCGAGGTCACCCTGGAGGCCAACCCCACCAGCGCCACCTACGACGCCCTGGAGGCGTTTCGACAAGCCGGTGTCAACCGACTCTCGCTGGGCGTGCAGGTGTTGGAGGGAAGGGAACTACTGCTCAGAGGGGGACTGGAGACAGGCGCAGGTCACGGACGCTGGTCTCAGCCGTGTCGCCCCAACACTGGCACTGGCCAGGCGACTCGCGAAGGTGACGTACCAACATGGAGCCACCCGCTGCATATCATGGAAGGCTTTACCCCATCAGCCGCCCTCCCCCTCTCCTCCCCCCCCCCCCCCCGTCGCCGTCATTACTCTGCGCTGCGGTCATGCTCACCTCTGCCGTGACTGAGCACTGCTGACCGATGCCGCCGGCGCCGTTCGCCTCTCCGCGGCGATCGTCGGCGGCACCGGTGACCTCCCCGCCCGCTGGCAGGCTCTGGACGACGCCGAGCTGCGCTGGCTGGGCCGGGACCACACGGCTGCCGAGGCGGAGGAGTGCCTGTGGCGGGCGGCGCCGCTCTTCCCGGGCCGGCTGACAGCCGATCTGCTGATCGGCCGGCCCGACCAGACCGCCGCGCGGCTGCGCGCCGAGCTGCGCCGCCCTGCTGCGCCTCTGCCGTCACCACGTGGCGCTGTACCAGCTGACGGCCCCGCGCGGCACGCCGCTGCGCCGCCAGCTGGAGCGCGGCGAGGCACGCCTGCCGGCGGCCGACCGCCAGGCGGCGCTGTACCGGCTGGCCGTCGGCGAGCTGGCCGCCGCCGGCCTCCAGCGCTACGAGGTGGCCAACTTCGCGCGGCCTGGCCACACCGGCCGCCACAACGTGGCCGTGTGGCGCGGCCGGCAGTACGCCGGCGTCGGACCCGGCGCACACGGCCGCCTGGTGGTGCGGCTGCACGGCGCGCGCGTGGCGCACGTACAGACGCCGGCGCCAGAGCGCTGGATGCGCACGGTCGAGGCGGGCGCCGCCGGGTCGGCGCTGGCGCGCCGCCAGACAGCTGGCGAGCTGCGTGCTGAGCTGCTCTGCACGGCGCTGCGCACGCGCCGCGGTCTCACGCGCGCTGATTGGCTGAGCGCCGGCGGCGGCGAAGGACAGGTGGCGCCACCTGCGCGGACACGCTGAGCTGCGCCGTCTGAGCACGCTGCTGGAGGTGTCAGACGAGCGCCTGGCGCCAACCGAGCGCGGCATGGACGTGCTGGATGCACTGTTGCCCGATCTGCTGAACGCGCTCGAGTCGCGCGACGAGCAAGTCACTGAGGACTTGGGCAGGACATCGGTGGCCCTGTCGGGGGAGGCCGCGCGGGGTCTCTGTGACTTGTCGCCGCCCCCGGTCACCAGACAGACTGGTCTCGAGTCACTGTGACGAGCAATGCGTCTTGGAGCCTGATCAGCAACAGTTGCGGTGGCTGGCTATGCGCCGATCCGTGCAGGTACTAGTGTGCAATACACCTCATAGATGGCGGAACACGCCAAACGCTGTCGACACCACCAGGCTGATTGAGATTGCCAAAAGTGAATTATTGGCCGCATAGGAACCAGGGGTATGTGAGGGCTGAGAGCGCTACAGCTGGTTGATGTTGCACTTTTTTGCCGGCCCTCGGGCCGTTTTGTCATCAGCACATACCGGCGGCACCAACCTGCCTAAAGACGTGCAACGGTGAAACTTTGTACGTGGTATGGGAGTCCCTGTTGGGAAGAATGAACTGGTTCGCGACGTCGCTCGTCATACAGTTAAAGTACAGTCATCCGTCCTGTTTCGCATGGATTTGGCGGCAGAAGTGCCGTGGGATATCCACTGAATCGGAGTCCAATAGGGCTACCGCGCACAGACTACTGACGATACTCTGGTACGGTGTCAGCTACCGGAAACCTCACGGAACATATCTTGTTAATTGGTGAGTAGATGCCGTTGTGAGCTGTGTGTGACGTCACGAGCGGTACGTGGCACCACGTTGCGAACTTGCCAGTGTTTGTGTGTGACGTGACTACCGGCTGTGGCGTCGCGGGCATGTTTCTCGGGGTGGTGTTTCCCAATGAAGAGAGGCATATCTTTCGAGGCGTTTGCCACTGGTACCAGGCAAACCGACAAACGCCGCCCAACAGCAAACGGCACCCTGCGCACCCGCGTCTGCGCTGTCTCCGCCTGTCTCCGCGCTCTCGCCGAGCCGTATCTGCTGCTGGCGCTGGTGTTGCCATGACCTTTGCGGTGTGGGGGCCGGCCGACCCACCAGATAGCCCCCACACACAGCGCCGGCGGCAGGGCGGTCGATACGGCCCGGGGTCGGCCGGGCTCTAGCACAGCCCGACGGCGCCGGTCAGCTATTGGTCTGAGCACTCAGAATGACCGCGGCTGGTACTGCTACCAGCCAGAGTGCTCCAATAACGATCCACTGTGACTCGTACCCAAGGCTTTTTGAGAGCCACTGACGTCATGGACCTTGCACTGTTACTATTATCGAAATTGGACGGTCATAATGACCGCGCCTTAAGATAGCCTCAGAAAACAATTAAGGTCAAAAAATGAAACATGACGTGGCCGGAAGTCGCTGATCTGTCGTGGAATTCGCCATAAATGAAATGAGCCCTCGTCAAACTTGTCTTTAATAAGTGACTCATGCTTGGTTGCTCTTCGCAAAACCTGATGAAGTGTTGGGTCTCATTTGGACTGACGAAGCATACACCCCTCATCTGTGCACTCGCTAGGTCCAACCTAGCCTCAGCAAGATTCGACGGGCTCTAGGAAAGGCGGGCTTCAGAGTGCAGCATCCGTACAAAAATGGACGTAATGGTCCTGACGGTGGGCGGTACAGGCGACACGACACCACTCCCCGAGCGGCAGGGGGGCCCACCGTCGGCGGTCCCCACTTCCCACATCACACTCGCGGTGATGGGGACGTGGAAATGGCAGCTGGTCAGCTGGTAGGAGCGTGGGAGGGGGTGCAATTACCCTGAACCTTAACCCGGTGGTGGTGTCGGGGAAAGGAACACCAATAGACAGCGTTTCGAAAGCATTCCGCCGCTGAGCAAATCGACGCTGCTGTACAGCTCAACAAGCATAACCCCTCCAAGCATATGTCTGTAACAGCTGGTGACCTGTTCGAGACAAACCGCGCCAGAGACCCACAGATGCACCTGTCATGGCCGCGCCGACAACGCGCCGTTCATTGCCACCCCAGTACCTGATGTGTCCGTGTTTCTCGCTCGTGTGCCCGTGTGTGGGGAGGCGCTGCAGACCGCCATCGGAGCCGGGTCTGAGAGGTCATGCACTTTGCCGCTAAGCTCGTGGCCAGCGTCCGCCGCTGCGACCACATTACGCCAGCATTGGAGACGCTGGGACGGTGCAGCGTGGCGGAGATGGTGCACCGACGTGCCTGTGTCGGTGTGCACCGTTCATTGCATGTCGGCGGGGCGCCCACCGATCTTCACTCGTTTGTCTGTAGGCGCGTGGAGGCCTCCCACTGTCATACAGGAGCCGCGGACCGTGGCAACCGTTCACTGCATCGAGAACGTGTCCGACTGCCTGCCAATCAGCGGCGGTTTCCGTACCCGGGTGGCTGCCGCACGGAACTGCTTGCCTCCTGTGGCGGCCCACGCTCCATTACGGCGTGCCTTCTCGCCTGTCTTAAAACTCTGAATTTGTCTTGTAACTTCTGACCTTAGGAATGTCTCTCGCACACCTTTATGTTGTAACGTTCTTGTTAGCCGACTGGGGGCAGAGCAGCCACCGCATGTGGCATTAATAATCGAACATCGCCAGCAACCAGGCATCAACAAGACATTCGAAGAGACACAAGGCTTGGTTGCCGCAGTTTGCCAAACTCAGCCGGCTGCGCGCGCGCTCGGCGGCCTGCCGCCCGTGGCAAGGTCGCCGGTCGCGACAGACGCGGCTTCCGAGACCCTCCCGACTGTGGCCAAGGTCGGCCGTCCCACCGAACCCCATGTCGGGCAAACCAGCACCCCGTGGCTGCTATCGTCGTCACGCATCGAGGCATTGCATAGAGATTCAACTCACCTTCTCACCAAACACTGACGTGGATTGTCGGGTGTGGGTGCAGCGCAACACCTTCCGTCTTTTTTAAAGGGTAGATGAGTTGCAAACAAGATAGCTCGCGAAACAACCCATGCAAAAATGTGAAGGATGAGGGTACTCACATCCGTCGACTCCTTGTGGAACCGTCCATAAGTTGAATATGGGACACTCGTTATTCTCAGCGCATAGTGACGCGCCACGCTTGGCTGACCCTTGGCCAGCACCGGGGGAGGAGCGCTGTGGCGCGTCTAGGCCGAAGCGTCGTACGATATACGAGATCCTCGCTGGGTGTTGGCTGGGCTGGGCCAGGCTGGGCCTCACTCAGGCTCGGCACGACTCAGACATGCAGCCTCGCCGAACAACAGAGACGGTCCGCTCCCGCATCCCTTGGCGTGTATTAGGCGAAGCGGACGTCACACCGGTGTCACAATGGTACACGACTAGCGGCACAAGTCAGCCCAGACGCAACAGTGACCTGGTCTGCTGCACCAGGGGTGGCGACGGCAGCGGGCAAACCGGTCCCGCTCTCTCAGAGCCGGCGCAGGCCTCACCACCCGCCCGCATCGCATGAGAACGTCTCGACGTGATGGGCACGATGGGGGAGCGACTGCTGCCGAGCCGGAGGGCAGCCACACCCGCACCACCGCTCGCCAGAGACAGAGCATGCACACTGCACAGGCAACGGAAGTCACCGATAAGTAGCAGTCAGTAAGGCAAGATAGGCTGACACCGTTAAAAATACACGGACTTCTGCACCAAAGGGCAATATTTAAGAACACGAGATACAAGGCATTACTGCAAAAATAAGCTACCAGTCACCATTGAATCCTCACTCTCTCACGAGAACAATCCCGTAGGGCCGGCATGGCAAGACCCCACGGCTTTGGTCACGTCGGCGTCATGTACCCTGGCTGCGGGCTGTGGCTGCCAATAACCATCCGGTTCCCAGAAACATGTAAAAACACTCCCGCAAAAAATGAGGTTATTTCGCAGGCGATACCGCTGGCCAATCATCATCGGACGACGGCCGCCAATGTCTCGTCAACATAAGTACCACGGCGCGTGCGCGGTGGCCACCACGGCAGCGACGCGCGCAATGTGTGCGGCTCTGGCGCCGCTGCATCGTAACCATTCTGAGCACCGCGCTGAGAGATCGGGGAGGTATTCCAGAAACGAATGAGGTTTCACTGACGCCAGTGAACCGATCAGGACGAAACAGCGCCCGTCTTCGGTAAGATATCGGGCGGCATGACGCATCTCCCGGTCACGACAGTCGCAGCGCTCTCAGAAGCGCCTCCGCAGGCTGCCGGCTGAAAGGGCCGGCTAGCTGCAGCTTCACCGGACCCAGCTCCGGACCCACACTTACTGTCATCGCCGGTTGTTTAAAGCTGCTGCACGGTTTGCAGTGATTGCGCTCCAATTCTAGCTAAATATGAACACCACGCGCTGTGCCCTCGGCGTGCGAGGTCAAATCCTCTGCCTTGCTAAAATACCACCATCTCAAAGAGCCAAGCACCAAGTGCTAGTGTGAGGAATGACGGGTTGCCCTCAATAGAGGCACGATAGAAGAGACTAGACGCGTTGATCCCGGCTTGGACGGTAGACAGATCGACAGTGGAACAGCAGCGTCATCACAGGTCAGCCGGTCACGACGGACCGGGTGCATAACAGGTGACCGCACCACAACCAGCCGCCTGCGGGTAGGTCAGACCGGCGCTCATCACGCCGCCGTACCGGGGCCCGGCTACAGACGCCCGACTCCCCTCGGCCGTGAACGGGTAACGGCGCAGCAACACATACCGCCAGCATCACGGGCCCGGAGCGTGCGCACAGATGGCTCATCTCAGACCGCTGTAGACAAGCGATCTGGTCATTTGCAGCCTGACCGCCGACCTCCTCAGATCGTAGCACTGTGACCTGAGCCCGGGTCGTCTCCAGATTACAGCTGCCGTGACCCGCCCCAGTGTGCCCCCAGCCTCGCCCTCGGTGCTCCACTCACAGCTATCTTCAGCCGCAAGCTCGTGACCTAATCCGATGACCCCGGGTCATCACAAACGGTGACCACAGTGGCCCGACACCGTGCCATGGCGGCGGTGTCCTGCCTCCGGCTCCGGGCGCCGCCAGCCTGCGGCCCCAGCCGGGACCAGCTCAGGCCGTCGTCGGACAGAGGACCGTGTCGTTGATGCTGGAGCCGAGCGGCGGCTCCGCCGGCCGCAGCAGCTTGAAGTCGTATTGGCCCTGCTTGGGGTAGTCTCCCTCGGGCCCGTGCAGCGCTCTCTGGCGGATGAACTGGCGCACGGCAGCCGCGTCCACGTGCGCCATCTCCATCCGGCAGCCCCAGGCCACCAGCGCCAGCGGCTGCCGACGCCACACGGACACGGTCAGTTGTGCGGCGGGTGGCGGTGCGGCGCCAGGCACGGCCGTCATGGAAAGCCACCGGGCCCTCCAGACCCGCCCGCCCCGGCTACGTGCAGCAAAACATATCCCGACCTGGTCAATGGCAGCATGACTTATTCAGCATCTGTGTTTTCACGCGTCAGCCGGTGTTTTCTGGCGGGCTTTGTACCCTGGCATGATGAAACAGAGGGCGCGCGATGAGTGCGAGCCGGTCGGTCGGGCCGCAGTGAGCTACCCACGCGCGCTGCCGAGAGGGCCGGGTACGGCGTGATGACATGCTTCCGGATGCAGCCGCGCACCAGCTGGCGCAGCTCCGCCACGGCCTCGTAGTCGGCGCACGGATGGTACAGCATGATCACCGAGCCGTGCTGCAGGGCACAGCCGCCGGTCACGGTACGGGCCGCGACACTGGCAGCACACGCCTCACTTCAGCCACGGCACCGGGATGGCGCGAAACAGGATAGCAAGTTGTCCCTGCAAACCACAGCTGGCAGTCCAACACGGCGCCCGATCGTTCAGGACTCACATCGGGAGATAGCAGGGAAAAGCATGACAATGCAATGTACGCATCCATAAGAACAGCGAGTGATACAAGTTGCGAATATCATGCAAACTATGCCGGCCCGGAGCAGGCCATCTATGAATGAACAGATCGGCCGTCCGCGACAGAAGGGACCCTCTGACGCCGGCCGGGGGGGGGGGGGGGGGGGGGCCTGATGAGGACATGGCCCTCTGACACCGGCCGGGGAGATGGCCTGATGAGGACACGCCCCAGCCGGCCCCTACTGCCGCTCACCTCGACGTTGTGCAGCCAGCGCTGAGGTGGCACGTACAGGTACTCCCCGAACACGGCCCAAAGCGGTCGGTGGGGCCCGCTGCAACACGGCGCCCGTCACCGGCGCAGCTGGCGACAGCTGAGCTCGGCCCTGCCCGCCCGCCCACACACGGCCAGGCCAGGTCCACAGCCCGTGCGACGGGCCACGCCGCGCACGCGCAGAGATCGCGGCACAGGCCGCCAGTGCGCCGGTGGCGGTGACACGTGACTGGCGTGTGGCGCCACGCAGAGCTGTCAAACGTTCGGAGGCAACGGACAAGCTGCCGTGTGACCTGTGCCAGGCCAACTACCACGCCTGAGCCATGCACGGGTAAATGGCGGGCCTTGCAAATGCTCACGCAAGAACCGTGGACATGAGTCACCTTTGTAGACTTACTCATTACTCACAAGGCATCAAGTAAACTCTCCTTCAAATACTTACTACGTAGGAATGGTTTCGTTATAGACGATCTTTTGCTTCATACAGATGTGGCGCGGCTGCCAAAGAATACAATAGAATCAGTACATCAGTTCTAGTTGAAGTGCAACGGCTCCACCTCCTGACTTCAAGGTACAAGAAGACTCTCTGAACTTCAAGGCACAAGAAGACTCTGAAGAACCCAGCTACAAAGCGGTGCCAGTTTGTTCGCGATGCGATTATACAAGAACACGGTAAGTGCCGTCGTATCACGCCAATGCAACAACCCTTTTCCAATATTTCGGTACCACGAAGGCGTCATGCGCGATACCCTACGTCATGGCTTCGATATCGCCAGGCGATGCCCTGCGTTCTCTTAATACGGTACTGAGGTCACGTGGCATGGCAGCCAGAGATGACCGGTGTCCACACAAGTACAGCCTTCCAACGACACCCCACCAATGGGCTATGTTGTGCCAACAAAAAACTTGTCAGCAATGACATCAACACCAGCTCAGAACCACTGACCACCTGAACACCCTTGACGGCAGCCGTGGCACGGCGGCCGAGGTACCCACCGGTGCACCGCTGAGGTGGCCCGGTCCGACCCGGCCCACAGCCCGCGCCCGGCCCGACCCGGCCCACAGCCCGCCCCGGCCCGACCCGGCCCGATTCGGCCCACAGCCCGCCCCCGGCCCGACTCTGCCTACAGCCCGCCCCCGGCCCACAGCCCGCCCCAGGCCCGGCCCATAGCCCATAACCCGTGGCACATATCCCACGCTGTCGGCCGGTCCGCACGGCACGGTCCGGCCCCGGCGCGGCGGAGTGCGGCCACAGCCGCGGCCGTATACGCACGTAGTACGTGGAGGCCAGGTGGACGCAGCTGTTCACGGGCGGCAGGTCATAGCGCACGGCCAGCCGCCGCTTGTACGGCAGGAAGCAGGTGTGGGGCACGGGCGAGCCGGCCCAGTCCATCGCCAGGGCCGTCTGTCGGCCGCAGAGGCAGGCGGTCACGTGACGGCTGACCGGGCACCACTGGACAGGCGTGGCAGGCGGGGCCGGGAAGGCTGACCGGGCACCACTGGACAGGCGTGGCAGGCGGGGCCGGGAAGGCTGACCGGGCACCACTGGACAGGCGTGGCAGGCGGGGCCGGGAAGGCTGACCGGGCACCACTGGACAGGCGTGGCAGGCGGGGCCGGGAAGGCTGACCGGGCACCACTGGACAGGCGTGGCAGGCGGGGCCGGGACGGCGGCCGACCGGTCACACAGTACACCAGCACCAGCCCGCGGCTGGCCGGTCACACAGTACACCAGCACCAGCCCGCGGCTGGCCGGTCACACAGTACACCAGCACCAGCCCGCGGCCGGGCGGAGGTGCACCTTCCGGATGGCGATCGCACCGGCTCACACGGTCAGATAGACCATGGAAGCACCTAGATAACAAAACATGCCCTCAAAAACAGAATCGGCTCGAAAGAAGTGGTGGTGAATTAGAGGGGGCAAAGGAAAGACGGGTCAACGATTGCCTTTGCTTTCCGTCCCCTGCCGCCTAAATGAACGATTTGCCGCCACTGCGCCGCACATTAAGCCTTGTTTGGTTGGACGCCGCATTTTCGGCCACTACAGTACGCCAGCTTAAGGTTGGGCAGCTCACGTTTGCCTCCCATCCTCTGCTCACTCACTAGATTTTTCACTGCTAAAGCATGTGCTTACTTGTAGCGCGCCAAGCTTACTTGTGTGCTCAATGGTGGAACGAGATAGTGACAAACGATTTTTGACAAACAGTGACAAACGACAACCTGCCTTCTGACGTCAACTGATCTTTAAAGCAGCCGCTGCCACCGTCCGTGGGCTATTCCAGGCGGGAGAAAATGACGAGTGTCTAAAGCGACTAGAACTTTGAAGACATGGGTGGTGAGGCAAGCGTTTTTCCTTTGTTTTCTTTCGCGCGGCTTCAATGCTAAATTCAGATTATTTTTATGAAATAGTGGGGAAGAGGGATTCCCTGATCTGTCTGCCTGCATCCGGCGTCCCTGAACGGGAAGACACGTCCGACGATCTGCTGCGAAACGCTGGCCACCCGTCCGCCGGGACGCTCGTGCCCCGTCGGGCCGGACTCACCCGGCCGTCTCCAAACACTCACCCGTCTACCGGCCTGTCCGCCGGGACGCTCGTGCCCCGTCGGGCCGGACTCACCCGGCCGTCTCCAAACACTCGCCCGTCCACCGGCCTGTCCGCCGGGACGCTCGTGCCCCGTCGGGCCGGACTCACCCGGCCGTCTCCAGACACTCACCCGTCTACCGGTCTGTCCGCCGGGACGCTCGTGCCCCGTCGGGCCGGACTCACCCGGCCGTCTCCAGACACTCACCCGTCTACCGGCCTGTCCGCCGGGACGCTCGTGCCCCGTCGGGCCGGACTCACCCGGCCGTCTCCAGACACTCACCCGTCTACCGGCCTGTCCGCCGGGACGCTCGTGCCCCGTCGGGCCGGACTCACCCGGCCGTCTCCAGACACTCACCCGTCTACCGGCCTGTCCGCCGGGACGCTCGTGCCCCGTCGGGCCGGACTCACCCGGCCGTCTCCAAACACTCACCCGTCTACCGGCCTGTCCGCCGGGACGCTCGTGCCCCGCCGGACCGGACTCACCCGGCCGTCGTCGCAGCGGTCGGTGGCGACGCCCATCTTCACACCGTGCTTGCTGTCGTAGAGGTCGCGCGGCGGCGCCGGCGGCGGCACGGCAGCACCAGCCGCGGCCAGCAGGGTCAGCGCCACGCTCGCCCAGCCCCACATCGCTCCAACGTCGGTGGCGCAGTGACAGCCGGCGAACCCCGCGGCAGCCGGCGACCGATGGGGGCGGGGCGGGGCCGCCTGGCCGCGTCACGCCCACACGGGGGCAGCACACTCGGCCGCAGCAGGCAGCCAGGCCTCTAGACACAGCTGAAAATGGCAAAGTAACCACATATTGTGGATGCACACCAACACTGAAATGTGCAAAACAGCAAGTATTGTGTAAGGTACAACTAGCAGAATCAAGATAGAAAGAAGATGGTAAAATGATTGATTTTGACAAGA
Source organism: Pollicipes pollicipes (assembly GCF_011947565.3). Taxonomy (NCBI): domain Eukaryota; kingdom Metazoa; phylum Arthropoda; class Thecostraca; order Pollicipedomorpha; family Pollicipedidae; genus Pollicipes; species Pollicipes pollicipes. The sequence goes on from NW_023597054.1 coordinate 2,715,723, forward strand.
CCTGATTTTGATACCAAATGCAACATGGGTATCACGATGTCTCTGAGATGTGGGGGAGGGTAACAAATCATGACTGAGAGGAGGGGGGGGGGGGGGGGGAAGGGGGCACACTGGAATCTGGAAGCTTCAATCTTATCTGAAAATGGTAAGTCAGTATTACAATTTTTCAAATAGGTACTTACTAGGTACCTAATTGGAATTGGTGGACATCAGACATTGAAAGCATGCCATCTGAATACAAAATTGGAGGGTAAAAAACATTATTTAAAGCTTGAAGAAACATGCACTCCTGCATCTGTGGTTACACCAATGTCTACCCCCAGCAGTTACACCAATGTCTGCCCCCAGTGGTTATACCAATGTCTGCCCCCAGTGGTTATGCCAATGTCTGCCCCCAGTGGTTACACCAATATCTGACACACAAAAATTCATGTGTGTTCTAAACTTAGAACCAATTTGCCCTTACACCTTACCATTTATTCATCACACCACAGTGGGCATGTGTGCTTTAGTTACATGGTTCACTGAGAAAGGAAGTTTGGATGGAAGCTGATGGCAGTGTGGCTGTGAGAATCTGGCCTAGGTGATGGCTAATAATCAGGGAATGGGAGACAGTATGTATGTGCTCTATTTGCTGCAAGCTGGGGAGGTGTGCAAGGACAGCAGGATTGCTAGGCAATGCCTTTGGCATTAAGAGACAATAGGCCTTGTGATGCTGACATGTGACAATTCCATTTAGAAACACGAAACTGGCAGTACTCAGGTCAGAAAAAACACATTTCTGGCATAGTAGCAGTCATTTCAGGAAAATATGCCAGCCCACAAAAAATGAGAAAAATACAAAAATTATCATATTTTAGTCTGGTCTGAGCCTGATGTATGCATGCATCGGGCTCCACATATCACTGCTACATAGAAGTCCTATGCATCAGATGTTTTTTAGTTGTTGGCTGCACTGGTACACAATCAGTAATTGAGAACAGTGACATCAAGGAAGTAAAAGCAACAAGGTTTTGCACATTGGATACGGCTAAGTTCAGTGTAAAGAGAACATGCTGAATGAAATGGGCTTTGATGATCATTGTAGAGAAGGCATGATACTAGATCCCTACTGGATGAGGTGTCATGAGTAACCAATCAAATGTCATTTATCTTGAAAACACACAGCATGCCTACACATGAGTATAAACACACCAATGTAAAGAAACTGCTCCAACATGATGTTATATAACCAGTGTCTGAAACTTGGGTGTTTCTTTGTATTTTGGCCGCAAGATATTTTGCTCTCCACAAATATACACTGGAAAGAATGTAAGACATTGGTCTCCGTAAGGAACATCAGATGAAGGCAAGCTGCTCCTGAAACTTCGACAGCATCGCGTGCCACACTCACACGACTACACAAGAGACACTGCTTGCGGGTTACAGCAGAACCTCTCTACCATATCACATACAATATTTCCTTGCAATGTACTCCGTGCCCAGGTCCGCACCTTCCTAAGCACCAGAGTACCGCCCAGCCCACTCCCCGTCCAACAACTCAACACGGTCTCGAGCCCAAGGCTACTAGAAAAGGCCACGCAGACGTGACGTCACCATGGAACTAAAATTTGGTAGCCCGTAGCATGTTTTTGGCTGATACTACATGAAGGCTAGTAGATAATAGTAATATGCTAACGACCGGAGATTTCGCCCATAAACTGCGTATTCATCCAGTTCTAAATCCTAATTTTAATGCTATGTGAATAAATATTGTACATTTTGCATTCGTAACCTTCTAAAAATAAATCCGTTCTATGACCTGCCTCCAAAAATAGATCCTACTAAGCCACATTTCATAGATTTAGTGCTCGCGCCACATTCGTCGTAGTCAACGTGCCAGGACATTTATATGTAACGCCTCTTTGTGAAATGTATATTTATTCATGAATATATGGATATGATTCGCATGCTTACATTACACCTATAAACGGGCAATGATTGTCTATTTACTCGTAGGTTAACTTCCAGACCCATAATGTCGGATGGGTTTGTTGAAAAGGGTATGCAGGGAATAATGCCCCGACTACCGTCATATATCCCCTAGACTATTTCCCAGCTGAGATATGGGCCACCATTCCTTAACCGGCGAAAGTTGTAAATCTTGCCAGAAATCGTCCCATTTTAAAGAAAATCTGTTATTTTGAGCTGAAATGGAGCACCGCATTAACGTCCCCCGGAGTCCTCTCACTGCCTCCACTACGGTAAGCCAACCCTGAATCCACCCCGGCAACGCTCCTCCTAAGGCTACAGGACGTGCGTCGCAACTTCTCAACGATGAATGATGCAGATGGTCAGGTTCGCAGGCCGACCCCGGCTCGCGGCCCCCGCTGTCGGCAGTCGCCGTGAGGAGAACAGAGAGGGTAGGTGCACTGTCAGGAGCTGCTGTGGTGCGAGACTAAAATACAGAGAAGTTTTGGTGAAATACTTGGCGTCTCATTACAGGCTATTTCGGCGAAATGGCGACCGGATTTGATGTGAGACTGATACCAGAGTTCAGCGGTGCGAGTGGTGCAGATGTGGTGGACTGGCTTGAGAAAGTGGAGCTGATTTGTGGGCTGCAAAAGCCCCCAGCGTGCGAGGCGTCAGTGATTGCCTTGCGGCTGACGGGCGGCGCCTCAGCCGTGTACAGGCAGCTGCCAACTGAGGACCGGCAGGACGCGAAGAAGGTCAAGGACGCCCTGAGGACGGCATTCGGCGCCGACAAGTTCGTGGCCTACGGGCTGTTCACCTCGCGCCGGCTAAGGGCAGATGAGACGGTCGACGTCCACCCGGCCGACCTGCAGCGGTTGGCGTCGGTGTTCGGCGGCCTCAGCGACGAGGGTATGAGTTGTGCCTTTGTTGCTGGGCTGCCCGACGCTACCAGGCGCACGCTGCGCGCCGGTGCTCGCCTCGAAGGCCTGTCGTTGCCGAACCCGGTGGAGAGGGCGCGGGCCGTCCTCAGGGAGGACGGCGCAGCAGAGGTCGCGGCAGCGGCAGTTCAGCGAGGGCGATCGACGGCAACACGCTTCACCTGTTTCACCTGTGGACAGGCCAACCACCTGGCCAGGGACTGTCTCAGCGGTCTGGGTCGAGGCCGTGGGCGTGGACGACGCGGTGCTGATGGGCGCCAGGGAGGAGGAAGACGCTGCTTCCGGTGTGACCTGATAGGTCACGTGGCCTCATGCTGTCCGGGAAAGGACGCCGGAGAGGCGGCGTGATCGCCAGCCTCCTCCAGCTCTGCAGTAGACGGCGCTCTACCCACCGCGCGGCTGACAGTGGACGGCACCCAGTGTCGGGCGCTGGTGGACACCGGCTGCTCCGTGTCCATTGCTCACGTCTCTGTTTGCCACCGCTGTAGAATGCAGCCAGTTTATGTGATGACCCTGGGTGGAGACAGATACACGTGCGAGGGTACCGGACAAGTAACTGTGAGAACAGTGTCGGGTGCGGCCCGAATAGAGGTGCCTGTAACTGTCAGTAGGCCGCTGAACTTCGGGTTCATTCTGGGAATGAACGGCGTGAGGGCACTTCGGGACGTGTCCGTCAGTGCGTCGAATGCAGTGCAGTTCGGGGTCGACGCACTGCCGGCAGGGTCGGCGTCTCCGGTAATGGCAGCGGCTTGTGATGTGAGCGCAGCCGCCGCCGTGTCATCCGAGCCGGCCGGCCATGGCCGGGGTCAGAGAGAAGCGAGTGACGTGGGCGCGGCGGGCGGCGTGTCATCCGGTGCTGAGAATCGTGCCGACGTGCTGAGCTGTGTGCCGAGAGACTGGTTGCGTGACGATTCAACCTTTGAGCGTACGACGCCGGTCGGAGGTTGTGCGGTCATAGCAGATCGAGTGACGACCGATGGTCACGGAGTCGGCATGGGACCCACGAACGGTTCCACCGAGCAGGGGACAGACGGCCGCGCCGACCTTGAGATGGCGACCGCTGACATCCACGCTGGTGCCGGTCATCCAGGGATCCGACGGACGCAGCTTTATGCTCGTCGCGACGACGTTTCGTCGACAGTGACGCGGTCACAGGTGAGGAGTGTGGTGAACCGTTGCGGCACCTGTCGCTCTATCTACCCAGCGCCGGTGACTTGGTCACACTGATCGCTGGACGTGCAGGATGTGTGGTCACGGCTGGCGATCGACGTGACTCACTTTCGGGGGCAGTGCTACCTCTCTGTAGTAGACTGTGGACCATCTCGGTTCAGTTTGTGGCGGCTGCTTCGCCGGATGCCAGCTGTGCTGTTGACCTGCTGGAACATATTTTCCTGGAGAGAGGTGCACGTGTGGAATTGTTGTGCGACAATGACACCGTCTTTCGAAGCAGGCAGTCACAGGCATTCGCGGCACGATGGAGTATTCGCCTGCGGTTCCGAGCCGTGCATGAGCCCGGCGGCAATGGCATTGTTGAGCGAAATTATCGCACTGTTAAGGTCATTGCCGCCAGGAAGCAGTGCTCTGTCGCCGAGGCGGTGCACCTGTCGAACGTGACGCCGCGTGACGTTGAGACTGCGGCCAGTGCGCCGGCGGCCGCTGTCTATGTGTACCCTGTGCGGGATTGTGTGCGGCCTGCTACTGATCAGCCGGTGATTGTCGAGCCGCGAGAACCATGTGACACCGATCGGTATGCTGTTGGAGACTGTCTGGAGAGTATACTGTCTGGGTTCGTCGTCGGGGGACACGGTGTACGGAAACGTCACAGCCAGGAGTGGTGTCAGGCATCATTTCAGACCAAGTGATGGAAATTGACGGCGTACCGTAGCATGCACGAAATTTGCGTCGTAGGGGCGATAGTGCTGCCGAGATAGGCGAAGCCGGTGACGGAGGCGCGGATGACAATGATAGTTTGTTCGTGGGGGTGCTTGTGGCTGAAGAGGCTAGTGATGCTGATCACTTTTGGAATGCTACTGGTGCTGATGATAGTGCCGGTGTGGCTGCTGACGATGATGCCGGTGTGACAGACGACGGTGACGCGCGAGTGTTGCCGCGTCGGAGCGGACGAGAGCAAAGGCCCGTGTGATTGTATACTTGTTGATCATTAGGATCAGGGTGGGGTGTGTGTAGTGCAGTTGTACTTTGTGTCCTGCGCCCCTGCTGGGGCGGGGCGCGGCACGTGGTCAGGTTCGCAGGCCGGCCCCGACTGCGCGCCAGATGCGCGCCGCCAAGGCCGGCCCCGGCTCGCGGCCCCCGCTGTCAGCAGTCGCCGTGGGGAGAGCAACGAGGGTACGTGCACCGTCAGGGGCTGCTGCGGTGCGGGACTAAAATACAGAAAAGTTTTGGTGATATACTTGGCGTCTCGTTACAGCCGTCGTTTCTCATCTCCACCCCATGTTTTTGTTGCGGTTGTCGTGTGTTGTACTCTTTTAAACAAGCTGCTTATAAGCACTTCCGGCCAGAGTCCTCCGGGATAAATCGCTGGTAAATGGGTGAATATGTCACCCCCATCTCTCTGTCGGGGTCAGACTGGCAAGCGCATTTCAGCAAGAACTTTGTAGCTCTGGTGCAAAAAAATGTTATTTGCCAGCTAAAAATGCTTCATTTAATGCGCTAGATGTTCACAAATTTGGTTTATGAGATTTTCCTGTGTTTAAGCCAACCCGCAAACAGCGTTTTCACTTGGCCGTAGCATTGGTGCCATATGACTTAGTCCCATGATGACGTCACGGCATCGCTACCCAGAATGCAGTAATACGGGGCTTGGTTAGTACGAATAATTGCTAAGAGGGGAACCGTGTTTGGTACCAATTGGTGCTAAAACTGGTGGATCGCGTAGATACCAAACAACACAGTCCGGTAGCCCGAGGCTCAATGGAGGAAATGAGGCTATGTGGAGGTGAACCTCCTGAATTTCTTTTCGTTCTGTGGGAGTGGAAAACCTTCGCTATGTTGGCATCCCAATTCTCATTTGATTACGAGTTGCTTCTATAGAAGGACGCGGACGGTCGGTCGGTGGTCAGTGAGGGGCATGGGCAAGCGTCTGGGAAACGTGCCCAGAGGCACTTCCACGTAATTTGCAGAACAACATTTTGTATCGGATGAGAATGATATCATTATATCCTGGACTACAGGGCCTGGGTCCTGCGGGTAGTGCGGAAGATGGAAAGGGCTTTTCGGCTGCAGTGGTCTGCATTAGGCATGGGTTTGGCTCAAATTTCTTGAGTTAGCTAAGGAATGGCCCACAGAGTAAAGGATCTGCCATATATAGGTACTGTACAGTGAGCTTATATTTAGCCGCCATGTTCTCATTTTGCTTCACATACCCCATCCAATCCCCCTTCTCATTTTGCTTTACATTCCTTACCCAATCCCCCTGCAACCCATCATCCGGTCGGCATTGATCAAATTTCATGGATTATTGTCACCTTGGCCCCCTACATTTTTCTGGTTCTTGATGCTGCTTGATGCGCAGTAATGTGATCGCGAGTAGTAATGGCGCCGGTGTCGCGGGTGCTGTGTGTGTGTGTGTGTGTATGTGCGGTGCTCGGGAGCTCGCCATAGTAATTATTTTTAAAAAATTTGAAGGTAAGAGCATGTATCTACCTGTTTTGTGATTATTTACAATATGTCCTGCCTTAAACACAACAAATGGTGTACAATTATTTTTTCTAACATTAGGTAGGAAAGTACACCCTGACCATAAATAGTTCTCAGCTGAGATTTAGGATATTCTAGGATCAACAGCATGGTGTTTGCTGCCTAGAAATGCAACAGATTTATGATGTAAAAAGCAATGAAATTAATGCTGCATGGTGTTCACTTAAAGTTTTTGAAATGGTATGTTAATATGCCCAGAACATGATGCATATCTTCATGCTGCCAATCAAGTTCAGCCATGATTCACTGATACAACATTGTTAGAAATGATTGGCTCATGATTCAACTCATGAAATGTCTGACTTCTATGATTCAGGTCATGACTCTAAGCAGCATTTTTCCTAGTGAACAAATGCAACTTATATCTCATCCCAAAACAATTGACTCATGAGTTGATTCAGAATCCACCTAGCATTAAACATGCATGTGCATATATGTGTGCAAAAGTATATATATATATATATATATATATACTTTTGCACACATATATGCACATATATATATATATATATATATATATATATATATATATATATATATATATATATATATATATATATACTTTTGCACACATATATGCACATGCATGTTTAATGCTAGGTGGATTCTGAATCAACTCATGAGTCAATTGTTTTGGGATGAGATATAAGTTGCATTTGTTCACTAGGAAAAATGCTGCTCAGAGTCATGACCTGAATCATAGAAGTCAGACATTTCATGAGTTGAATCATGAGCCAATATATATATATATATAGATATATATATATATATATATCCTCTGGTTCATGGCTGATATTCTGCAAACCTCTGGATGGAAAACATTGGTGCTCCTGGTAGAAACTTCCAGTAAGAATTATGTGCTGATGTAAAGTCTTATGACCTATGCTACATGGTAATAATTTTGACTTGACACAGCATGTCAGTTTGTCTAGGAAGCACCATATTTCCTCATGCTGCCAGTTTATTTTCAGCCTTGTGACTCACTGATACAACATGGTTGTGCATATGATTCAGCTCATGAAATGCATAACAAATGGGAGTCAGGTCATGAGGTAAAGCAACATTTTT
>NW_023597054.1:2728398-2788292 GCF_011947565.3 Pollicipes pollicipes
GAGGCTCCAGCGGTGCCTGCTGTGGTGAAGCGTGGCGACGCGCTACCGGAGAAGCGTGCGAGCGGCACTGCGCCGCTGCAGATAGAGCCGGACGCAGCAATGACGCGGGACCCGGCCTGTGCCAGCCAGTCGGCCCGCGTGCACCGGCCTGCGTGCACTGAGAGCGCTGGACTGGCCGTCAAGTGTGAGCCTGTCCCCAGCGCCGCCTCCGTGGACCAGGCGCCGATGGTCGTCATCAAACATGAACCGTGTATCGGCACGGCGCTCCTCGAGCACGCTGCCTCCGCCGCCGTGGAGCCGGAGCCGTCCTCGCCCGCTCAGATTTCCGTGAAGCTCGAGTCGGTGTTGGAGTCGCCGTGCGTCGTGAAGTCAGAGGCGCCGCGCATGCGCAGTCGGTCTGTGGAGCTGGACGCCAGCGGGCCGTCGTCGCCGGTGTGGGCGGCGGCGCCAGAGTGCGGCGATCCGTTGACGCTGGGTCCGGCCGCCGGTGAGCCCAGCTGTCCGCTGGCCGCGCAGCAACCGGGTGGCGCCGGTCTGCCGGCCAAGCTGTATCTGGTCAGCATGGACTCGCTGCTGGACAGCGCCGCGCCGCCGCTCACGCTGGCGCTGGACGCCTCGCCGCCGCCGCGGGAGCCCGTGGAGACCCCGCTGGACGCGTCTCCGCCGCCGGAGGCACCGAAGGAGCCGGCGGAGGCGCTGACGGGGACGGCCGTCCGGGACCAGACGGCGGCGGCCGGACGGGGGACGGCGCGGCGGCGGAAGCGGCGACGCGCCGTGTGGAGGACAGCTAAACAGGGCAGGCGGCCGCTGTACAGAAAACCTCAGGGGTTAGTGCTCGGGCGGTGCTCAATGATACCTGGATGTGACGCTGTGCAGTGTGTGTGGGGAGGGGTATTAACGTCACTGAGACATACCACTTGCGAAATCCGTTTTGTTGCGTGGGGGGGGGGGGGAGAACGTATGTACTTGTGAGGATGCCAGCTAACGCTCGTGACTGGCTGTTGGCGGTGAGAAGCGGGCCGACGAGCCAGGCGGCGGTGAGAAGCGGACCGACGAGCCAGGCGGCGGTGAGAAGCGGATCGACGAGCCAGGCACTGCCTACTTGTTGGGCGTGCCGTCATGTTATTTCATCGCCTTTATCCCTTCCTGACCCGATGCAAATGATGTCATTCACTGTGGTTTTGCCTGTTTTTGTGTGCCATAAGTTTGGCGGTACGGATCATGCATATGCATGAACAGTGCATGTCATTCATGAGCAGCTCACGTACGCATGTGGTCATCAGTGACAGATGGCTCGATAGATGTGCAGTCATTATCATGACCGCCCACTATTACGTGGCCACTTAACTCGGTGCCTGGAAATTGACCTGTACTGTTCGGTGATTCTCGGCTCTTACCTAGTCTGTGCCGCGCCCCTCAGACGTGGCCCTGACCGAGGGCATGCTGCGCCCCTCAGACGCGGCCCTGGCCGAGGGCATGCTGCGCCCCTCAGACGCGGCCCTGACCGAGTGCGTGCTGCGCCCCTCAGACGTGGCCCTGGCCGAGTGCATGCTGCGCCCCTCAGACGTGGCCCTGGCCGAGGGCATGCTGCGCCCCTCAGACGTGGCCCTGACCGAGGGCATGCTGCGCCCCTCAGACGCGGCCCTGGCCGAGTGCGTGCTGCGCCCCTCAGACGTGGCCCTGGCCGAGTGCATGCTGCGCCCCTCAGACGTGGCCCTGGCCGAGGGCATGCTGCGCCCCTCAGACGCGGCCCTGACCGAGGGCATGCTGCGCCCCTCAGACGTGGCCCTGGCCGAGTGCATGCTGCGCCCCTCAGACGTGGCCCTGGCCGAGGGCATGCTGCGCCCCTCAGACGTGGCCCTGGCCGAGTGCATGCTGCGCCCCTCAGACGCGGCCCTGACCGAGGGCATGCTGCGCCCCTCAGACGCGGCCCTGACCGAGTGCATGCTGCGTCCCTCAGACGCGGCCCTGACCGAGTGCATGCTGCGTCCCTCAGACGCGGGGACGGTGAGATCGAGCCCGGCAACACGGTGGAGGTGCTCTTCCTCAACAACGACGAGGGCCATGAGAGCTACGACGCCCTGGACGCCATGGTGGGATTCTGGGCGGCGTAGAACGATGCGTTTGTTCGGCCGGCCTGACGTGCGGCGGACTGAGCCGCTGCCGGCCTGACGTGCGGCGGACTGAGCCTCTGCCGGCCTGACGTGCGGCGGACTGAGCCGCTGCCCTAGACAGATGGGCGCGACTGGTTTAATCTCACCGCTGTCAGCTCAGTGCTCCATGTATAGTTGACGACTTTGGTCCGTTCAGGTTATTCGGTTATGTTTTGAAAAGTCTGAAGAGTCTGCACTGAGCATGCGCTGTACTCTTAATTCTTTCTAACTATTTCATATGTGCCTTCTCTATTATGTGCCTGCAGTCTTTAAGGACACCACGGCACAGGGTGGCCGGACCGTGACGGGCGGCCGTACCCCGCGGCTGTGGTGGTGCTTCGCCCCCCGACTGCCCGTGGCCGTACCCCACGGCTGTGGTGGTGTCCCGCCCCCCCCCCCCCCCCCCCGGCTGCCCGTGGCCGTACCCCGCGGCTGTGGTGGTGTCCCGCCCCCCGGCTGCCCGTGGCCGTACCCCGCGGCTGTGGTGGTGTCCCGCCCCCCGGCTGCCCGTGGCCGTACCCCGCGGCTGTGGTGGTGTCCCGCCCCCCGGCTGCCCGTGGCCGTACCCCGCCCGCCGGCTTAACGCGCGCTTCTGTCCACCAGGTGATGAAGGTGGACACGGACGTGCGGCCCACCCGCTACTACGTCCACTTCAAGGACATGGCGCGCCGGCACGACCGCTGGGTGACTCGGCCAGAGATCTCGCGCGTGTACCGCTCCCAGTTGCTGCCCATCCAGATGGTGGAGCCGACATCGCCGCCGGCCAGCGGGCCGGTACGGGACGGCGCCGGCCGGCTCTCCATGGCGCGACGCTCTGTCGCCCACCATTTGTCGTTGGCCAGCTGGCTGGCAGCGCGCCGGCAGCGGACGGCCGGGCGGCACCATCAGCACCATGTGCCAATCACAGTGTTGTGCTGTGGACAACGCACCGAAGCGTGCTGTGGTCTTTGGATGCCAGACAGACGACGCGCGGGAGCCATTGTGCTACATGGGGCCTGTGCATGCTGTTCATTGAAGCTTGTGTTTCCAGTCGCGCCGAAAGAGGGCTCCCACTGGCTCGTCCCCTGAGCCGGCCAGTCGGGAACGGCTGCCGTCCTGCGAATGTGACAGCCAAACGGACCCGGCCGATCGGCCGCCGCGGGAGGCGAGCGGCCGCGCCGGTGGCTCCCCCTGCCGGGCGGCTGCGGCCGCCGCCCTGCCCTCGCCGCGTAGTGGCCGCAGCACCCCTGCGCGACGACTGTCGTTCGTGCCCGAGCTGTCGCCGCCGCCACCAGCGGAGGAGACCGGGGACCGGCCGGTGGCGACAGGGGCGCAGTGAGTTGCGAGCTTTCAGGAACGTGTTGGTGCCCGTAACCAAACCCTTGTGTGTTGCCTGCCGACGGCTGGCCTGAGTTGATCGCTCGTCTCTTCGGGTGGGTGCCGGTGTGATCTCCCCGAGGCTTGTCCAGAGCAGCGTCTCAATGGTGCGGCGAAGCGACACAGAGCTTTGCCTGACTGTGGGTAACTGAGCAGCCGGTCTTTGGGCTACGACATTGAACATACCTCATAAGGTCACTGACCCGCGGCAGGTCGGTCAGGCCACGGTTGTCAGCGAAGGCAGTTTTTGGAAAGTCTGTTAAGCTGATGCAACACTGGGGTGTTAAATGATGTCATGCAGCTTTTAGATGGTTTCTCAGACAGTTGGACAATGAGAATCAGGATTAAGTTATATTATTGATGCTGGGTTAGATATAAAAGTTGAGTGTTAAGACCAAACGGTTTTACACTGGGAAACCTGCTTTCTGGGGTTGTTTTGACGCTCCATTTGCATTGTTTTCGCGAGAAGGGTATGAGCGACTGCATTTACGAGCTTGTAGCAGCCCGGAATGCGGCGTCGCCGGCTCTCTGAAGCCGGGACAGGACTGAGCCCAGACCGTCGTCGGCTCTCTGAAGCCGGGGCGGGACTGAGCCCAGACCGTCGCCGGCTCTGTGAAGCCGGGGCGGGACTAAGCCCAGACCGTCGCCGGCTCTCTGAAGCCGGGACGGGACTGAGCCCGGATCGCCGCCGGCTCTCTGAAGCCGGGACGGGACTGAGCCCAGATCGCCGCCGGCTTTCTGAAGCCGGGACGGGACTGAGCCCGGACCGTGCGCTGGCTCTTTGAAACCGGACGGGACTGAGCCCAGACCGTCGCCGGCTCTCTGAAGCCGGGGCGGGACTGAGCCCAGACCGTCGCCGGCTCTCTGAAGCCGGGACGGGACTGAGCCCAGGTCGTCGCCGGCTCTCTGAAGCCGGGACGGGACTGAGCCCAGATCGCCCCCGGCTCTCTGAAGCTGGGACGGGACTGAGCCCGGACCGTGCTCTGGCTCTTTGAAACCGGGCGGGACTGAGCCCTGACCGTCGCCGGCTCTCTGAAGCCGGGACGGGATTGAGCCCAGACCGTCGCCGGCTCTCTGAAGCCGGGGCGGGACTGAGCCCAGACCGTCGCCGGCTCTCTGAAGCCGGGACGGGACTGAGCCCAGATCGCCGCCGGCTCTCTGAAGCCGGGACGGGATTGAGCCCTGACCGTCGCCGGCTCTCTGAAGCCGGGACGGGATTGAGCCCAGACCGTCGCCGGCTCTCTGAAGCCGGGGCGGGACTGAGCCCAGACCGTCGCCGGCTCTCTGAAGCCGGGACGGGACTGAGCCCAGATCGCCGCCGGCTCTCTGAAGCCGGGACGGGACTGAGCCCAGATCGCCGCCGGCTCTCTGAAGCCGGGACGGGACTGAGCCCAGACCGTGCGCCGGCAGGACGGCGGCGTCCGGCCCCGGCCCCGGCCCCGGCCCCGACCCCGGCCGGCTGGTGCTGGTGGTGTACGAGACCACGGCCGACGGCGCCCAGCTCCTGTGGCCGGCCAAGGTAGGCGGACCACGGCCGCCACCCGCACACCCCTCCAGGGTCGGGATGTAGGCATGTGTGTTAGGATTCATCTGCCAAGTGAACGGATACCGCGTTTGACTGGTTCATGCGTAGCTGGCAGTTCACACCAGTCTTAGTGTCTGTAACCATTTTTAGTGTACTCCTGGTGAATGTGCACTGCAGTGTTGCTGCGCTGTGATCCGCCTTGCTCGATGGTCACCGTCAGCGTCTGTCTGTGTCTTACTCTGGCGTGGGACTGGCCGGCTGGCGGCAGAGCGGTCGGCCTTTGCCGCGGGCTGACACGGCTCGTGCCGGCTGACGCCGCCGCCTCCGCTCCAGGTGGTGGGCGTGTGCGCCCGGCTGACGTACCGGCGCTACCTGGTGCGGTACGTGGGCTGGCAGCGCCGCTTCCAGGAGTGGGTGACGGATCTTGCCATCCACAGCGTGCTGAGCGGCGGCGCGCGGAGCCGGCGCGGCCACACAGGCCAGGTGCGGCAGGGTGGGCTCCTGTCGCCTGGCAGCGGCACCGCCGGCCTGGGGGCCGGGGTCGCCGCCAGGTGGGCGCGAGCAGTGCGGGACAGCTTGGTCCCGCGGACAGTGATGCCGTGACCAGCTGCACGGTTCTCAGAGTAGTTATTGGGTTCGGAAATGCGTGTCCGCGTATTCAGCGATATGCACCTGTCCCTATGGATTACCTGTGTCAGATCTGTCCTCACCCAATTCGCCGCGTCAGTCCGAGTCCCAAATGTTCGTCCGGGACAAGCTGGGTGTAGCGGCTGTGAGCCGGCCGCAGAGGCCACCTAGCGGGAGCCCTGACAGGAGCCATGCGCAGGGCCCCAATAAGGCCCCCGGTGCGGGGCAGGCCTCGGCAGTAGCGCGCCCCGAGTTCGGCTGCATTTCGGCCCAACCGCTCACATATCTCCTCATCCCATGGCCCAGAAATGGTCATGGTTGACCGAAACGACTTCATTTCCCCTCCCCCTCTCCCCCCCCCCATTGTGCGGTCGGCGACTGACGGGTGCCGTGCGGCAGGGTGCGGCCGGCCATCTGCCGCGGGTGGTGCCGCCGCCGTCCTGCCGCCAGCCGCAGCAGCGGGCCGCCTACCGGGCGCTGCGGCCGTGCTCGGTCGACCTGGCCCGACTCAACGTGTTCTTCCTAGGCGCGCTGAGGCCGCGGCCGCGCTCCATCAGAGACGTCCGCATCGCGGCACTGGCAGCCGCCGTGCGGCGCGGGCGCGACGACGGTCTGGGCAGCGCCGGCCGATGACGCGGCCCGGCGTGGCTCCGGGCTGAGGCTCTGGTGCGGACCCGACCCGCCTGGGGTGGCACCGGAGCAGACCCGGCCCACAGCGGGCTGAGGCTCTGGTGCGGACCCGACCCGCCTGGGGTGGCACCGGAGGGGACCCGGCCCACAGCGGGCTGAGACTCTGGTGCGGACCCGACTCGCCTGGGGTGGCACCGGAGCGGACCCGGCCCACAGCGGGCTGAGGCTCTGGTGCGGACCCGACTCGCCTGGGGTGGCACCGGAGCGGACCCGGCCCACAGCGGGCTGAGGCTCTGGTGCGGACCCGACTCGCCTGGGGTGGCACCGGAGCGGACCCGGCCCACAGCGGGCTGAGGCTCTGGTGCGGACCCGACCCGCCTGGGGTGGCACCGGAGCAGACCCGGCCCACAGCGGGCTGAGGCTCTGGTGCGGACCCGACCCGCCTGGGGTGGCACCGGAGCGGACCCGGCCCACAGCGGGCTGAGGCTCTGGTGCGGACCCGACCCGCCTGGGGTGGCACCGGAGCAGACCCGGCCCACAGCGGGCTGAGGCTCTGGTGCGGACCCGACCCGCCTGGGGTGGCACCGGAGCGGACCCGGCCCACAGCGGGCGCCGTCGTCACGGAGGTCTGCCTGTGCGGTCCGGACCGGACCAGCCGAGGGCTGTGTGACGCCGCGTCACGGCCAGTGGCGGGCGCTCCGTCCCCGCTCATCCAAGACGTTGCTCGTCTGATCTCGGGTCTTAGCATTGATACCTCAAATATCGTATTCAACCTTACTTCCTGTCGCCGATGATCTTATTTTGTTAACGAACTGCAGTTTTTAAGAATTAGCTCATAATTATGTTTGCTGGCGGACAAGACTTGACGTGTAGATAAGGTGGATCTGTGAATTTTGGACGTGGTTTTTGCCACGGGGCCAGACAGCAGACACGTTCAGTTCAGCGGGATGTGTGTCTGCGACTCGCCACGGGCGTCCCGGGCAGGACGCCGCCCTTCCGGGAACGTTTAGTCCGGACCAACGCTTAGTCCAGTGTCGGGCAATGAAGGCAAAATGACCGAAGTTGTTCATGCAGAATGAATTAATAAAGTCCATGAATCTTGCTGTCTGGATTGTGTTGGATAAAAACAAGAAGACACGAATCGCACTGACTGAGCAATTTTACTTTTGATCAGCTTCGGAAGCAGAAAAGGGGCCTTTTAAGTAGAGACGATGTTTCCTAGCCCAGAACGGACACCTCCTGGTTCATAACAAGACCTCCCAAGCCGACAAAGTCTCCTTGTTCTGAATTTTGGTAACCTGCGGGCAGCTACGATGCTTTCGAAAATTGCAACATGCGAGTTTCTTCAGGATGACATATGGATTTGGCGTCGCTCCGAGTGTTTGGTCATTTGGCCAGTTTCCTCAGATGTCTTACCACCTTCCGCTCACAGCTGAGGGTGGGCTGGGACCGCCCTCGCCCACGTGAAAGTGAGACCGCGCCTCCGGCGCAGCCCCACGACATTGGTTTGTTAGCCAGGCGAAGTCTTCTTTCTGTCGGTCAACTCAGCCCGGCGGAATGCTTGGACCACTTGTTTGAGGGACGAATAAAAAATGGGGCCTATGGCGCGTATTACGTAGAACGAGTGTATTCAAAAGAGATCAGTTAATCGGATAAGGAATGCAGTAATGAATAAGGTAAGTCACGACCCACAACGACCAAACAAGTAGATATATAGCAAACACAACGCAAAATAGGCGATCGCATACGATCACCACATGCAGGCGCCAGTACTCTCAGGCTGCCTGAGACCAGGGCGCTTCGGGGTGCTCCGGAGCTGTCCCGCAGGGCAGTGCGCGCTGTGCCTCGCAGATCTCCATGGTGCCGTGCAGGTCTCACATGGTGCCTAGCAGGCCTCACATGGTGTCTCACAGGTCTCACATGGTGCCTCACAGGTCTCACATGGTGCCGCGCAGGTCTCACATGGTGCCGCGCAGGTCTCACATGGTGCCTCACATGGCGCCGTGCAGGGCTCACATGGTGTCTCACAGGTCTCACATGGTGCCGCGCAGATCTCACATGGCGCCGTGCAGGTCTCACATGGTGCCTCACAGGTCCCACATGGTGCCGCGCAGAGCCGAAAGGTCCACCGCGAGTAGCTCGCCATAAGCTTTCATCGGCCGATTACGACACTTTGTAAAGATTTGATCCGAACCCTTTGAATGGATGGATTTCCGGGGTCAGAACTCACGCTGAGCAGTGCTTGTCGTGTGAGTCCTGACCTAATACAATCCGATCGCGCAATTCCAGGCATCGGCAGAATTTAATGGTGAAAGTTAACGCGCCGCAATGCTCGGCACGGTCCGTCCTGTTGGGCACCAACACTTAAGCGAGTATATGGGCACCAATACTTGAGCGAGTATCTCAACAACAAAGGTTTATTCGGCAGTCACTAGAGCAGCGAGCGATCCGACCGCCGCATGCGCGCGCGGCATGAGAGAGGGAGCGGATGTTTGCCGAGCTTATCTGTTGTCGCTGACGAAGGCATATAAGACATTGTGAAACAATGCGCCAAATGAAAGGTCTTAACGAGTTAGAACTATTTCTGTCGGCTAAAGAAATGATTTAAACGGTAGGAAATGATCGTACGTACAGCTGGCGGAGCTGAGTGACGAATTCCAAGTAAAACCTGATACTGCTTAGGGCACGGTGACATCTAGCGGATGGGGCGGCAGGCGCATTTTCTAGTGGCGCCGCCTACAGCTTTCATGGCGCCACCTACGGTGGTGGCGCCGTCTACAAAGGTGACGCCGTCTGCAGTCCTGCCCTCTGACGCCAACTGATATTTAGCGCGACCGCTGCCACCGGCCGCAGGCTATAGCTGTCAAGGGTAAATAGCGAGTGCATAAAGCCACTCAAACCCGACACGACACGGGTGGGAGATCGGAAGGCAGGCGCTCTAACCAACTGAGCCACCAGGACAAATACGCTTGCCATAGTGTCTAACTCGTACACCAATGCGAGTCCATCCCATCGGTCATCGCCTAGATTTGGCTTAACAACAAGTGCACCTTCAATTAGACGGCAAAGTCAGCGGTGAGAACTATCATATTTGGTCTGCCGAGACTCCCGCCCAGGTTCGCGAAGCACTTCTGCACGGTGGGAAGTGAAAGGCGGGAGTGAACCACCTGGGGCGCCATATCAACAGTCCAGGCGTCATTGGCTCTTTTGGTTTCAGAACAGTCAATGAACTTAAGTGACATAACGGCTAGACGGTTTAAGGCAGTTTAAAACAGCTTTTAGTTGGCTTTAGGGAAAGTTTGCGGCTGGGGCATGTCACGTTAGTGGCGATAGTGACGTCAGAAAGATGGTGCGACGGCGCACACGGCGAACGAGACGAGACGGCTGCTCAGAGACTGGCTTAGACCCATAACTATTTTACTGAAGGCGCCAACTTCTTAGCAACACATTCCTTAGGTTTAAATTTCCCAGATATCTTGAGGGATATTTTAAGTGGCAAGTGTTGAGGACGGGTTCGAAACACCTAGCGCCATCCCTGTGCAGCCAGTGGGACTTTGGGTTGCACCTGACTAGATTCTGCCTTATTGTGCGAGCCTGTGTGGGCTTCTGGACGTGATTCTGTGTGGAGCATGTTAAGATGCGACACCAGCCGTTTTACATTCAGTCTAGGCTGTAGACAAAATTACGAGTCTGCGACATTCAGCGGCGGGATTCAACCCCACGCTTCCGGAGCAGAGAAGAGAAGAGAGCCACACCTGTCCACGGAAGATCGTCAAAAGCTTGCAACGCTGGGCCAGCCTGATGTGCTCAACTCAGGAGAACACTTAAGACTAGTGGGGACAGTGGAGCATTGCATCGAGCTGAAGGAGAAGCCAAAGAAAAAGAAGCGCTATCCAGTACCCCCAGCAGCTCCGAGACACGGTCATACAGCAGATCATGAACATGCTGTACAGGAGTGCGATCCGTTAGTATTCCAGTCCCTGTGCGAGTCCAGTTCCCATGGTGAGGAAAAATGGAGCCGACGTCTGTGCCGCATCTGCACCGACTTGTCAGAGCTCCATCGGTACATCTTGAAGGACTCGTTGCCGAGAGTAGAGTCGCCGCTCGCGTCCATCTGTCGCGGAATTCGGGTCCTCTCGCCACTGCAGCAGAATTAGCGCCGTGCTGGCAGGCCGTGAGGCCGGAGAAGTCATCACACGAGAAGCCTACCTCCAACACAGACGATGACGGCTGAGCTGGAGCGACGACTAACACGACGACCGGCCGCGGAGCTCCTCACCCCGCGATGGGAGCAGAGGTCAGGCTCCGGTGGTACGTGCTAGGGACGGAGCTCACCGAACTCACAGACCACCAGGCGCTGAAGTGACTGTGGAGCCTGAACGATCCGTCCAGCCGGCTGGTCCGGTGAGGGATGGAGCTGTCACAGCCTCACTGTGGCCCACTGACCAGGCTGGTCCGGTGAGGAAGGGAGCTGTTACAGCCTCACTGTGGCCCACTGACCAGGCTGGTCCGGTGAGGAAAGGGGCTGTCACAGCCTCACTGTGGCCCACTGACCAGGAGCCGCCATGCTGCACACGGTTGCGCTCCTCCGAGACGAAGGAGACGGTGCGCCCGTGCAGGGCACCCGGGCTGACGCAGGCACAGACTCAGCGCCAGGCGGAGAGGTCAGTGCTCTGATCCAGCGCACAGACTGTCGAGCGATTACCGTGCTCTGATCCAGCGCACAGACTGTCGAGCGATTACAGTGCTGGCAACGGGGCAACGCCGGGACTGTGGCGAAGTCAGAGTGGCAGCGGCCTGCATCAGCTAGCTGGTATTGGCTAGCTGGTATTGGCTAGTACTGGTGTTGACGGTACGGACTCATGGCATGGACCTGGGCGTGATGATGCGCCCAGTGCCGGAGATTGATCACAGCTGATTCGAAACAAGATATACGTTCATGGCAGCGATCTGCAAAAGGCGCACCTCTTTCGTATCGGACGACGTGGTGTTGCGCGTATGGGCACTAACACTTGGGCGAGAATCTGTGCGAGTACCGAGTACTGCGCGCGACTAGTAGTATCTAGATCGAACGGTAGATGGCAGAGCGTCTTGCGGAATATAGAAATACAGTCTAGTTCCGGCCGCCGTCTCGTGTGGACGTTCGCGAAGACAGAATCGAACATGGCGCAGCCGACCGGATCAGTGGGAATCGATCCCGCCTCGGTTCCCCTGCTGGACAACAGAGACGACGCTGTGACTAGTGCCGTACCCCGGGGAACGCGACTCGATGGCAAAAGATGCCAAACCGGAACGATTGGAGCTGACAGGTGACCGCGGAGCGACGTACCGCATGTAGGGACAGAGATGGGACGACTACGCGATGTTGTCGGACTTGAGCAGCAGACCGCCAGCCCTGCAGCTGGCGATTCTCCGGTCGTGCCTCTCGGGCGGGGACCTGACAGTCGTGGCCAACTTCGACATCCCTGCTTCCCAGCGATCGGAGCTCTCCGTCGTCCTCTCGCACCTGGACGGCTACGCCCGCGGCCAGGTCAATGAAGTTATTCAGAGGCGCACATTTGATATGTGCACCCAGCAGGAGGGCGAGTCATTTAATGACTTCTCCACTCGCCTCCGTGACCTCAGCCGTGAGTGCGGATTCTGCGATGCCTGCGGTGACAGCCTGATCAGGGACCGTATAGTCGTGGGCCTGCGCGACCCGGCGACAATCAAAACGATTGTGCGCCGTCCCACTCCTGTTGATGCAGCAGGCGATCCAGATCTGCCGTTCCGAGGAGGCTGCGACGCGTGACGTCACGAAGATCGTCGGCGGCGAGGCCGACGCCGTGTCAGCGTGCCGCGCCTCGCCCGGTCGGCCGGCGCGCCGGCCGCCCTTCGGACCCCAGGACTCGGCGCGGTGTCAGGTTCCAGTCGCGGAGCCCCACCCCTCCCCGCCGAGCGTCGGGTGGGGGGCGCCTCCGAGCGAGAAATGGACTCCGCGCGCCCGGTCTGCAGAAACTGCGGCAGCCGTCATGCACGATCTGACCGCTGCATGGCTGCGGGTCGGGCGTGCTACAACTGCGGCAGAACGGGTCACATCTCCAGGATGTGCCGCAGCGCGCGCCAGTCACATGAGACATCTGCCTCTGCGGTTACGCTCGCGACCGCATCAACGGGGTCCGCACCGACCGCCAGCGTGACCGTGTCAGGTCGTAAGACGGCCAAGATGACGGCGCTTCCGGACACCGGAGCCGACGTGTCAGTCGCTGGGTTAGACTTTGCCGAACTCATTGGCGAGATGAACGATAATCTTCAGCCGCCGTCGACCCATCCCCGCGCTGTGGACGGACACGCGACGCGCTCGCGCGGGAGTCTGCCCGTCCGAATCACAATGGGTGACGTAACGGTGTCTGACACGGTGCATATCATCCCAGGAGTGCCACGACTCCTCCTCTCGTGGCGCGCTGCCGTCCGTCTTCGTATTGTACCGGCCCATTACCCACGGCAGATAAATGCAGCCAGTCGGGGTGCCGGACCGCCCGGCGCAGCCGCTAGTCAGCCGCCACGGGAGGCGTTCATACTGTCCAAAGTACAGAATGTCCAAAGGTACAGAATGTCCAAAGTACAGAGTGTCCAGGGTACAGAATGTCCAAAGTTCATAATGTCCAAGGTACACAATGTCCAAGATGAGAAATAACTTCCAAAATGGCGCAGGGTGGAAGGAGCCTGTTTCATAATGCCCAATGTACAGTGTCCAAGGTACAGAATGTCCAAAGTACAGAATGTCCAATGTACGTATTATCCAAGGTACAGAATGTCCAAGGGCCAGAGCTTCCAAAATAGTTCTTGGAGCGGCCGCCAGGGTGTGAATAATCGCCCTTATTGGTAGGCAGTTATTGGTAATCGCCGTTGCTCCACCCACCGTCGGCCGAGCGCGTGCAGTCGACGTCAGTGCGAACACCACAAGCATGCGGTCGGGGGTCGCATAGCAACGGATTCATTTCCCACGCTGGTGCAGAGATGGTGTCGGATGCTGTTGGTCGGCGAAGCCGCGCTCGCCTTGCAAGTGATGGTTGAGTACGAAACGAGTACCGTGGAGTGGGGCGTTGGACACGCGCGGAGCTGCCGTGAAAGCGTCGCAGCGTTGCCCTTAGCCGGCGTGGAACTTGTTCTGTGTTTGACCGGGGGCGTGTTCGCTGTTTGGTCATAGCTTTATGAAACTAGACCCTCTTGTTGCAACTACTTTTTATTTTTAGTGATTGCTGCCACGTTTTCACCACAACCAGCCTACAGCGTCCAAAGGAGTAAACCTTGCAAGAGAGGGGAAAGTATGGGTATCAATAAGTTATGTTTCCTATCGGGTAAACAGCCTGTTTCTGATCATTTATCACTGAGATCAGGTCAGAGATGCAACATATTTCAAAGCACACTACATTACAAATCATAGGATATGGTTCAATGAGTAGCCATTTGTGGACGAGATACTGCACATGATGGCATTTAGAACAATTAGCTGGTGCATTAACAGATTGGTGGAGACTTTTCATTGATGTGGACTCCCCACGTCAATTTATTGGGTCTGTCAGGGGCGGACGCCAGGAGATATAAGTTGAGGAGAGGCTTTTCCAGCGGACTTCTTGAACAACATGAGGTCTCCTTTCAGAGAGGGGGGGGGGGGGGGGGGGGCACACCGTCGCACGTGGGCTGGGCAGCACGCACTAACTGATTGAGCTATGGCGGCGTTTCTGCTACTAAAAGTCACACCAGTCCAATAGGACGCACTGATTAACAAGTCATGAGATCCCGCTGGGCTGAGAGGTGGCTGTGCTTAGTTTCATGTATCTAGGAAGTAAGTCTGTAAAATGGCCGAAATCTGAGGACAACTTCGGTTTTTTAGATATGCTCGCCCGACAAGAGAAGTCGGTGACACTGCCTCTGTTCATCGTATGAGAGCAAATCCAGAAATCTATCACTCGTTAAAAGAAAAAGGCAATGCTTACACGTGTGCTAACCGTTAGTGCTTAAAACAGTACGGTAACACACACACACGCGCGCACACACACGCACGCACGCAAGCAAGATTTTTCCTCACAATTTTGACATATATGCCAAAACACAGGTACGTCAGTATACCGGGAGACCCGTGGCTACGCCAAAATTCTATGCCAATATTTCCAAAATATTATGACAAATCAACAGTTCCAGGTAGTGCACGTGGTCACCTGTGAATAAGTCAGCGCATAACGCGCAATTCAAAAGGCCTGTGACTGATCGTAGCTGTTGTAAATATGTGCAGATCCTGACAAGAAAAGTATTAAAATAATCAAGCATGCAAGCTCCCATATCCTAATGCAAGGCACACGGCACTATGATAAGGCTTGCACGAGACACCAATGGCTAGGCCGGAAGGTTTCGATGGACTGTATCACAGATCAGAAGGCAATTCGCTGCAGGAAATCAGTGTCAAAATCAATCAGCAGACAAGTATTGCTGAACGTACCCTATCTGAGGAACAGCCCTAACAATCAGTATTTCGCGATGGTGCTCGCGAGTTTATCCTCTGTCAACGTTTACCGACACGTAGCGATTCTTATATTCTTGGTCCGCATTGTCTTATGCCGTTGCTGAAATGTGCACCTAAAAGTTTAAGTATGTTATAATGTGTGCCATTGGTGCATGCATGTCGACTACTTCCTCCCCCAATTGTGAGCGTACGCTCGCCGTAGATATGTGTCCCCAGGAGTTCATTAAACAAGCCCGAGTGTCATGCATTATTCTTCTTACATACAATTTCGCTGGAAAAAGATTACAAGACATTTTGTGTACATCCTGTGCGTGCAGAACCATATACCATGTATTGTGCATTCTGCTCTATTCTCTGCGTTTTAATTTCGGTCCATTGAGACCATCGGTGTAGGAACAGGGGGCCAGGGGACCATGGACCCCCCCACTTTTCAAGGTGGGGGGCTTGCAATGTCAACTGCCCACCCCCCCTTCACTTTTCAGATTGAGGCTGCATTTGGCTTACTTTTGCACTAAATATAACATGCATGCCGATTTACCAATTTCACCAGCCATCGCCCTTAAGGTGCGTCATCTTTTTCGTTTGCTCATAGGCCATCGCTTAGTGTTACAGCCGCAAAGCCGAAGCCGCATGTGGTGGAGACTGCAACGCCGGGTGTCGAGGCTGTTCCTGCTATGACTTGGGAGCGCGCATGTTTAAGACCATATCATGTAGTTTTCTTATCAGTAGTTAGTTATGACAGGATCTTGAGCATATTTAGACGAACATGGGTTAGCCATGTTAATGGAAATTAGGGACACCACTTCATCTACAATCTACCATCAGGGAGAACTCAATATCTCTGAAGAACACAGAAACACACGGAACTAGAGTCTATGTGACAATTATTGGACTATCTGCGGTGATCAGGGATGTTGTTGCGTCAATGAGGGTTCCTGTGTTGATCCGGGGCTAACTGCGCGTATCAGAAGGCCTCCCGTGTCAGGGATGGGAACAATGTGGTATGCTATATCCTTTTAATGGCCCCCGGATCGACCAGGCGATCCCACCCCGTGTCGCCAGCATGATGGCCAGAAGACACTTTGCGATGGAATGGAATGGCCCTTCAACCCTTGATCGGAAACGGTAATGTACCCCTGATGTTCTTCTCAAGAGGCCCTTACCCGAAAGGAAATAAGGAGTCTCATTATTGTTGAGTAGAGTGAGATTTTTTTATTGTTGAATAGGATGGGTAGAAATCAGCTTAAAAACGAGCAAGTTCATGCCATGCTTGCCTGAGAACGCTGTTTTTTCAGAATGTACTAATGAAGCAAATTACATCAAAATGCTTGAGCATACCCGCCCGCAACCTCGAGAGCAAGGATGGACTGGGTTGCAGCTTCCGTAAAACCAAAAAGTTTCGGCCACTGCAATTGCCACCAGACGGCGGGTGCCGTGTTAATCTGTCTTCTGGATAGACAACAAAAAAATCTGTTCTTTTTATCAGTCAAAAACTTGCACACGTGAAATATGCGCTCAATACTTTTGCTAAACTTTACAGTATTTCAGAATACTTTTTCAGGAGCGCCGTCGTTTTCATCGAACTGTTGGCCACAGCTTAGTATCAGCTGCTAGGCCGACGTTGCGCAGCCTATGGAGGCTGCAACACTTGGTGTCGAGGCTTGTGTTTCGAAGATTTTGGAGTGCGCATGCTCAAAATGACGTCACATAGCTTGTATTGATAATCGTTTACAGTGTTAAAAGGTAATAATTTCAGAAGCGTCACCATTTTCGTCCACCGGTGGGCCACGGTTATAAGCTAGCCACTGGGCTAAAGCTCCGCAGATAGTGAAGGCTGTAACGCCTGGTGGTGAGGTTTTTGTTGCTAAGATTTGCGGGCGCGCATGTTAAAAGAGCATGTCACATAAATTATATCACTAAAAGATTCCAACTGAATGGTGTACATTTCCAGACGAACATGGCCTGGCTATGTTAATGCACATTGTTGACCACTTGATCTGCAAATTTTCATCTTCCAATTTGGATCAAACACATCGATCTACAATCTACCTTTGCGATGTCCTAAATGTCTGTAGAACCAAGCTGAAAATTCTGACAAGGCTTTTGAATTCTATCAATTTAGAAGGAGTCAACTAACCATTATAAATTAAGAACGCCGGTAACTTATTCCATGCAGTCGTTCAACGGCTGATTTCTGCAGTTTGTTTACCTCAAAATACAAACAGAATTCAGCTCGCGGTAGCTCCTGGTTTCTGTGCGGGTTGCAAGGAAACAATAACCATAAAACGAAGAAAACCGTGTTCCCTGTTAACCAGTAAGCTATATCAGGGGATTCTTGGGGGGATCACCATAAGATGGGCTTTTGTTCCCCCTTGGCAACGCTCTGGCTACGCCCCTGCCGACACACAAAAGCAGATCAAGTTGCGTACGTCGCATGATGGACAATGAAGTGTCCGTTGGGCCAATCCATACCTAAGGCAGACAGCTTCCCGGAGGCTATTTTTCTGTGAAGGTATGGTATACGGGAAGGTTATTCGGAAAAAATACTGTTGCAGGTGTCCAACACATGTTTCGCCATGTAGTAGTAGCGCTGATCCAAAAAGTATGCAACAAAGTAGCCATACGATCAGGTCGCAGACAGTCGTGCGGGAGGCATCCGGGCCAGGGCAGTGACCACCGACGGCGGACGGAGCAGGGCCCAGATAAGGAACATATGGCAGATGGGCCTCGTGGCTTGGTTCTGAAAAGCAGTGTGAGCCATCGATCCACCTTCAAAATTCTCACTAGCCTATATCCAGGCCGTACTTTGGCATTTACACTGTGGAGGTAGATGCCTCCCCAATGGCCCAAAATGCCCGCCCGCTCGTGCAATTTAGCTCCCCCAGGAGGGATAATGTTAAAATGGACGAATAACCTCGGGGAGCTGGATAGCCTTATTTGCCAAATGACAGATGAGTCGAATAAACAAGATTGTGCACCAGTGAGAAACAGCTCTAGATGCATATCTAGCGTAGCAGCCATGACATTTGAATAAAGAGCGATGACAACCTCCATCTCTACCCCCTCTCGCCGGTCATCGGGCTCGCTTTCCAGAAAAAAAATGCTGAAGTACACCCGGAGCTTGGCCCCCACCTTTTGAGACGTTCCTACGCCTTTGATTGAAGCATATATGACAAGCTTGATGAGGTTTTTATGACAGTCCTTTTTCTTTCGATTTCGGCAAAGAAGCCTGGCATGGGCTAGTTCCATGAACCAAAACGCGCAAGTGTCATCGGCGTGTCGCATGTGCGATCATGGTCTTATATGTTATATAACTGGAAGAAAAGATGAATCCGGACACAGCATAGATAATAAAGTCTAGCAGGATGATAGTTTAGATGCTCTCACTGCCCGCGAAAACACTAAACGTGACAAAGAATGCAAGAACTTGCAGGAATACTCCGTTTAGAGAATGAATACGGTCGGTATAGTGACCATAATCGAGGAAAACTTGATAGCATATCATTCTTTGGTATCGCACTGAGTGCTTCCTGACTGTTTCCAAGAACCATCTCACAGATTTGACAATAGCCTGGTGTTCTTCGCAATCTCAGTGCACGACTTGAGCGCATAGCTACATGAAATAGCCATGCACCTCCCCTAGCTCTAGTATTTGTTTTCTTTCATCTCTCTTTCGAAATGAGGGTTAAATCAAGGTTGTACATCAGATATATTGACGAAATTTGTTGCATCGGAGCCTAGGAGACTGACTGGTTAGCCTTCTTTGCCAAAATTAGAAAGCGCTATCCCAACATGTCTGTCATACCGGTACAGACCGCTCAATAAAGTTGATTGCTTCCCCGACACCTTATTTGTAGTACCGCTAGACGGGACCTAAACCACAGTAATACGCTTCAAGCCCATGGTGCCGCGATTATACTACACTTCGCGTCGGCCCGTCCATGACTAAACAACAAGCAGCCATGAAATCTCAAATATTAAGAGCGTTGCGCGCCTCTTCTGGCCTTCAGTCGTGTGAGCATAATGCGTTTGAAATTAAATTAAATGGGAAGTGCTTCTCGTTTTCCACGACAATACATACCTGTAAAAACGGGTGTCCATTGCCGCCTGTATTGCGCCTCCTCGATGTAATTTCTCATCACGTCCAAACAGAAGCCATAAAAATGTGAAATAAACGCATTTTTTGTATGTGGAACAAGTCTTCATAGATCACGTCATGTGAGAACAGGGATATACCGCGCTACCACTGCACAGCGGAATTACTGCAAACAGGGGCGGGTCCAGTATGTCGTGAAGGGGCGGGGGGGGGGGGAAGCACGCAACATTGTGGTGCCCCCTAGAGTTTGGGGTTCTTTCCAAACAAATTCTGCCATCAAATTTTGAGATACAAAGAATGTGTACATTGTATCCCTAGCTTCTTAGCCGAAGTAGTGATAGCTTGTACTATTTTTTTTTTTGCTCTCTTTAACCCTCGTCTTCTAAAGGCTGCACAGCATAACATAGGTTTCAATACTTGAATTATTTATTTTCCGCATAAGTGTGCATTTATATACAAATATATACATACGCACATTTTATATGTATATATGTGATAGTAAATACGGGACCCACGCAAGCAATATGCATGACCATAGGGTAGCATGACCAGCAGTCCTCATCCTAATTTCATTCTAGTTGACCGCCCCAGGGAACCCAAGTGTTCCGTTTGAGGGTAAAAGCTCCTCACGTATGCGCCAAAGGATTGAAAATGAAATTACAAAATGGGATAAGACATCAATTCTCTAGGAACTTAAGTACAGAGACAGCTCAGGTGGGATAATGGAAGCGTAAGATTTCAGACCGGTTTATTGGACACCTCGGTGGCGCACGTATACAAAAAGTGCGCACATCGTCGCGAAGAAAACATGACAGGTAAACACGTTAAGTATACCTAATGTCGAATTAAGCAATCGCATCGCGTGCGTAGTTTTGATAGATGCAGCATTGCACAAGAAACACTAGTTGTAAAGAAGACATTTTAACGTCAGGAAACAAGTATGCATATATTTAAATTGTTGCGCGCAATCGTCAACTTTAATCGAGGCAAGTAAGCATGCATCATCTTGGGACGTCACATGAGCAGGGTTTTTCATGTGAAGTACATTTAGAAATGGTGCTTTAGTCATTATCTTGAACACCTTGACCTTATTCTTGGTAGTGGTCATCTATTACATCAAATTTAACCGCCCGTGTTTCGATCAGCTTTCCGCACGTGCTGGATATGGGGCGTTTCTTTATTACCATATTGAGGAGCATTCACCATCATTCAACGATATTCATTACTGACCACGAAACATTTTTGATGTTAGCTTGCTATTGCTGAAACCCCATCCCATAGTAACCACAATGCTAGTGTATGATGCCAGGAGCGATTACCTCGAGCTTATTTGTTATTTGAAGTTGTTTGAACTTATTAACCCGAACTTGTGATGTCTGCATTATACTGACAATTGAGCAGTCAAGATCGGCATCCGGAATTGCCCACTGCTGGTGTCGATCTCGACAACTATATTTTCGAGCATAGCGCAGCTATAATTGCGTTTCATATTCCGCCTGCTTTCAATGTTTTTTAGCAGCCCAAAACGCAGGCAAACCTTACCGGGCCCAACTTTGACAATCAGCAACCAATGCTCGGCGCGGCGCCTCCAGCCGGCTCCATTGCGTCGTGGAGCGGACATGGATCTGTTACTAAGCTAGTAATCCGGCCGGCCAGCCTCACGCGCGTGGTCTTCGTAATGGTGTCGACTGTATGCGCGCGGCCGGCGCTGGGCGGGGCAACGCTGCCTGCCAATAAGGGCGATCATTCTTGCCCTGGCGGCCGCTGTAGGAACTAGTTTGGAAGCTTTGGTCTTTGGACATTCTGTACCTTGGACAATACGTACATTGGACATTCTGTACTTTGGACATTCTGTACCTTGGACATTCTGTACATCGGGCATTATGAAACGGGCCCATTCCACTCTGCGCCATTTTGGAAGTTATTTCTCATCTTGGACATTGTGTACCTTGGACATTCTGTGCTTTGGGCATTCTGTACTTTGGACATTCTGTACCTTTGAACATTCTGTACCTTGGACAATATGATACGGACCTGCTGCCGCCGCCCAACCCAGCCGCGGCTGAGACGCGCGCGCCGCGCCGCAGCCAGCCCTCCCCTACCGAAACCGGAGACGAGACGGGACGCCGCGAGCACCCGGCCGGGGGGGGGGGGGACCGTCGGACGACCGACCTCCGACGACGGAGACAGCGGAGACGGGCCGGCCCGCCCGTCCCCAGCGGACCACACCGCCCGGTCGGTGCTGCCCTCTACAGTCCCCGTGCAGCACGCAGTGCCTCCAAGCGCCCCAGAGCTGCCTCACGATCACATGTCTTCCGACGTGACCGAGAATGCAGCGCCACTTCACGAGTTTTCCGACCTGTTGGACGGCAAAGTACGAACCATGCCAGGAGAAGAATACCAAATCCATCTGCGAGAAGGCGTCACCCCCTTCGCCGTGCGCTCGCCACGCAGGGTGCCGATAGCTCTGAAAGAGCCCATGCTCCACGAGCTCGAAAAACTCGAGCGAGACGGCATCATCGAGCCCGTCACGGAGCCAACTAAGTGGTGCGCGCCCATCGTAGTGGCCCCTAAGACGGACAGCATGGGCATTCGACTGTGTGTAGACCTTTCAAAGCTGAATAGGTCCGTGAGGCGGGAGCTGTACCAATCTAACACACCGGCTGAGTGTGTCGCATCCATTACAACGTCGGACGCTGAATGGTTTAGCGTGTTCGACGCCACCAAAGGATGCAACCAGTGTCCTCTAGACAAAGACAGCCGAAACCCGACGACGTTTATTACACCATTCGGGCGCTACCGCTATCTGCACGCCCCCTATCGCGTCTCGTCAATTAGCGAGCATTACAATCGGCGCATGGACGAGTGCTTCGGGAACGTGGACGGCGTCCAACGTGTCGTGGACGACGTCATCATCTTCAGCAAGACGCAAGAAGAACGCCTCGCCCGAGTCCGGAAGTTTTTGACGAGGTGCCGTGCCCGCGGGGTCCCCCTGAACCCCTCCAAGACGCAGCACATGAAGACCAGCGTCAAATTCGCCGGCTTCATCGTGTCCCGAGACGGCTACGTGCCACACCCAGCCCTGACGAACGCCATAGCGGCGTTCCCGGCACCGAAATCGCTCACTGACCTCCGGAGCTTTTTCGGCCTTGTCAACCAAGTGGCGCCATTCAACGAAGAGACGGCTAAGCTGCTGGAACCGCTGCGCCACCTACTAGGCGCAAAGAGAACCTTCATCTGGGACACCTGTCACGAGGTGGCGTTCTAGGCAGCGAGAGAGGCGCTGTCGTCCGTCCGCGCTCTAGCATACTTCAACCCGACAAGGCTGACGGGTCTGTCTACCGACGCCAGCCGTCTCCAGGAGCTCGGGTTTCTGCTGCAATAAAAGCGGCCGGACGGTACCTGGAAAGTAGTGCAGGCCGGGTCCCGCTTCCTCACCGACACCGAATCTCGGTATGCTACAATAGAACTAGAACTGCTGTCAGTCGCCTGGGCGGTGAAAAGGTGCCGACTTTTCGTCTCTGGCCTTACACACCTGAACATCGTCGTTGATCACCGTCATCTCGTGCCCATCATCAACAACAAAAACCGCGACGAAATCGAGAACCCGCGACTGCAAAGACTGCGCGAAAAAACATCCGACGTCAGCATGACTGCCTCGTGGTGTCAACGCAAGAGCCACCTAGCGGCCGACGCGCTCAGCAGGTCACCAGTCGACCCGCCCACCGATGACGACGAGCTGGCCGAAGACGACACCGCTCCTACCGTCGCCACCGTCGCTGCGCGGGCGATCGACGCGTCGCATCTCGACCTCCGACCACGGGACGTGCTGGAGGCTGCAGATGGCGACGAGGAAGCCAAGCTCCTACTCCAGGCAGTCACGAACGGCTTCCCTCATCAAAAAGCCGACCTCCCGTACCAAATACGCCCCTACTGGTCAGTGCACGACAAACTGACGGTTGAAGACGGTCTGGTGCTTCACGGGTGCCGCCTCGTGATCCCTCAGCCAATGCGACCCGCCGTGCTCCGGGAGCTCCACGCCGGACACACGGGCAAAGAAAAGACAAAAAGTCGGGCCGGCAGCTAATATTTTGGCCTGGGATGTCTTAACGACATCGACAACATAACCAAGACATGTCAGCAATGCCAACGAGAGCTGCCGGCCCAACAAAGAGAGACGATCCGGCATCACGAACCAGCCAGCCGGCCGTTCCAGCATCTCTGCGCAGACTTCTGCTAATATGCCGGGCGCCACTTCCTGGTCGCGGTCGACCCATTCTCTGGCTGGCTGATTGTTAGCCCGCTTGGCCGCCACGCCACCGCCGCCGACCTCATCAGAGAGTTCCGTGCCATCTTTTGCACGGCTGGGGTGCCGGAGCTCCTGTGGTCGGACGGCGGCCCTCAGTCCACATCAAAGGCGTTCAAAGCATTTCTCACCAAATGGGCAGTGACCCACAAGATGTCTCCGCCACACTACCCGCAGTCAAATGGCCGCGCCGTAGCACTGGTAAAATACGCTGCCAAACTCATCCTCCGGTGCTGGCGACAAAATCCTGTGGACGACGACGCCTGGGTGCGAAGCATGTTGCAACGCCGCAACACACCCGGCCCGGACGGCCGATCACCGGCTCAGACCCTCCTCCACGCCCCCGGGCGGGACATGGTGCCGGCTCACCGGCACCATGCTCACCGGCTCACCGGCGGGCGTTCGCGCCGCGCTGGCAGCAAGAAGCTGATGACGCCGAGCGCGCCGCGGCCGCGGCCGCGCGACAAAAAGACATCGACGCGCGGTACAACTTCCACTCGCGGGATCTGCCAGTCCTCCGGACGGGGACTCCAGTCGCCCTCCAAAATCTGGCCACTGGTAGCTGGGACCGGTACGGCATCATCGCAGAGATCGGCCCTCACCGCCGCTACTTCATCCGCCTGCCCAGCGGCCGGGTGTTGACGCAGAACCGGCGTCACATCCGCCAGCGGTACGCCCCCAGCCGGCCGGACGCGGCCGAGCTCTCGCAGCTGCCCGCGGCCGCGCCCCGGGCGCCGGCGGCCGCGGCGGGCACACCGTCTCCGCCCGAGCCGGTCCCCGCGGGGGATTCGGGACGTCTGAGTGAGCCGACCCCAGGTCCAACCCCGGCCGGGGAGGCGACGCCCGACGTCTTCCCGGCGCCGCCGCGACGGTCTGCACGGGCTACCCGGCGTCGCGAACGTCTAATTGAGACCATGTGAGTGAGTTGCCAGGCACACCGTGTGCGGTAGATTTAGTATTTTCTATAATTTAGTATCCGACCCCATATTTTCTCACCGTAGCCTCCGCGCTCCGCCGCCGTCTTCCTACCGGCCCGCGATCACGTCTCCCGCCATACTTGTCGTGTTCAATTCTCTAGTGTACACTCCATCCCTCGCGTATAAAAGATTGTGTTCGTCATTCGATGGCGTCCCGCGGGCTGAATGACTGGTGGGGGGATGTGCGAGTACCGAGAATAGCGCGCGAGTAGTAGTATCTAGACCGAACGGTAGATGGCAGAGCGTCTCGCGGAGTACGGAAATACAGTCTAGCTCCGACCGCCGACTCGTGTGCACATTCGCGGAGACGGACTCGAACACTGACGAAAGGCATATTAGACATTGTGAAACAATTCGCCAAATGAAAGGGCTTTACGAGTTGGAACTATTTCTGTCGGCGTGAAGAAATAATTCAAACAGTAGGAAATAATTGTAGGTACTGCTGGCGGAGTTGAGTAACAAATTCCAAGTGAAATCTGATACTGCATAGGGCACGGTGACATCCAGCGGATTGGGCGGCAGGCGCATTTTCTAGTGACGCCGCCTACAACTTTAGGGACGCCACCTACGGTGGTGGCACTGTCTACAGAGGTGCCGCCGCCTACAGGTGACGCCGTCTACAGTGGTTCCGGCTGCCACGGACGTGGCTGCTCCCGCAGTTGCAGACGTCCATGTAGCTGAGGCTGGCGATGAACTGTGCAGCCCGCGTCAGACCTGTTCGATAAGTGTGCTCGTAATATAACGAAACAAAGAAGAGCGCGGCTGCCTGTATTAACAACGTCACCGGCACCTCCGTGCGCACCTCTCCCGCTCCTCTCCTCTCCCCCACTGCCGCCGCGCCGGCCGGTCCAGGCGTCAGTCAGCTGACTCAGCAGCCAGACGCGGCTGAGGAGACGACCCACATGTGTCGGTCGGCCGACTCGGCGTAAACACAGCACACTCCCCCTGATCTTAGATCACAACACGTCACACATCATACACAGGGTCATACACATAATATAACGCGCCTCATTGGCACATGGCACAACGGGCGCACTGCCGTATAGCACGACAACTCCTCCTCGGCGGCTGCGGCTCTCGGTCCACATCATGGCCGTCAACTGCCGGTCATGATGTGAACTGGGTTTATGTGAACATGATGTGAACTGTGAACCTCAATGTTCCCTCCCGTTCCTGGCTCTGTCCTCCGGCGCCCCGGCTTCCCTGACCTCGCGTTCTGCGTCCTGATCCACACGCGGAGCCGCTATTTGGAACATGCTCGGCTCGTCTACATCAGAGCCTTCCGCCGCCCCCCTTTCCTCGCCCGCGTCATCTCGCTCCACGCCGGCGACACGCAGGTCGCGCACGTGCCGAGGCATTCTGTCGACCTCCACGGTCTGCGCGGACAGCACTTTGGTGACAGTGCCGAGCGAGTTATGTTTACCACATCAGCGGCTTGGGTCCCACATCCACACACTGTCGCCAACACCAAACTTATATACCACTACGCTCGGCTCATCCACCGCTCTGTCAATTCCGCGCACGCGCAGCTCGTACCGGTGTACCGCGGGCGCAGTCTCATGTCCCATCCCGTCCTTCGGTGTCCCATTGTACATATAGACGGCTTCATCCGCCGAACACTGTGACCGAGCCAGGACAGATTTCACCGTTCGGTGGCATCGTTCCACCACCTCGTTTCCAGACGGTGCATGATCTGCACGGAACCAGACCGCGAGCCCCCACCGCCGCGTGAAGTCTCCAAACGCTGCACTAACGCTTGGTCACTGTCGTCGTCGGCCGGACGCGCCTGCAGAAATGCAGGGTGCGCTTAGCTCCTGGATGTCCAGAGAGTTCATGCACTCTGCGGGTTTCTGACAGCTCCTCCGTCGCCCCGTCACTGGAGACGGCGGCGCAGGTGACACCGTTGGACGCAGCCGACAGCCACTTTTGCGGCACTCGAGTGAGAACATCAGCGTTGTTCTCACAGGAGCTCACAAAGCTGACGCTGACTGCCAGCTCGTGCTCCTCGATGGCCGGCTTGAAGGTCTGCAGGCGTCGGCGAATCAGCAGATCGCTAGCCGCCTTTGTCCTCAGCCGAGCTTTGCCCGAGAGCACGTCGGAGACCCAGTGGTGCACGGACCGAGAGTCAGTCATCGCCTCCACGGTCTTGGCTCCCCACACGATGGCCAAATTTGTACCTTTCAGCACAGCGTCCATCTCGGCCATGTTAATGTGCACACACTCGTCGCGTCGGAGCCAGTTCCCGTCTTTCACTATCTCCCCGTTCACCTCCAGGGCCGCTCCCAATGCCAACGAACTAGCGTCCACCCACACTCTCGCCACGGTACCGTTCACGTTCCTCCGTCCTCCCGCGGGGTCAGCCTATGACGTACGGTGCAGCATCTCTTCCACCATTTCATTTCCTAATCCCACGATGTTGTCACTGAGTTTGTCAGGCGCTTTATGAACGAAGTCGCGGGTCGAAGCCACCCGCAGACCGGCAGATGGGCGATCAGGCGGCCACACAGGGAGAATACACTCCGTTTGGTCAGTGGTCGCAGCGCGTCAGTCACTTCGTTGTCCCTCCGCCACACGAGCTGTCCTCGCTTCCCCTCGACGCGCAGTCCGAGCACACGGGCGCCGTCGGACAGCCGCACAGCTGGCTTACAGTCGAGACCATACCGGCGGAGGTTAGCTTCTACATGCTGCGCAGGGGCGACGTTTTCGTTGACGAAAATACCATCCACATACGGGGACACTGCACGGTCGACTCTGGAGTCCCAGCTCAGCACTGCAGCCAGGATCTCCTTCAGCACCAGCGGCGCTATGTTAAAACCGATCCCCAGAGCGGTCAGGCAGTACCGGGTGCCACGGAACACGATCTGGTAGGACCTAGAGTGGTATCTGGTATCTGGTATCTGGTAGGACCAGAGAGATTCGTGAACATGGATCTGTAGGTATGCCTTACGGAGATCTATCGGTGCAGCGTCGCGCCCCAGCTTACGCTAATCCCGCAGCTTCTCGGCACACACGTCTGCGTCGGCGGTGTGAGCTGTGACGTGGTCATTGAGTTCCCTGAAGTCCAGTACTGGTCTTACTTAATGCTTGTTTGAGTTGACGACAGCCATCAGAGGAATGGTCCCTCGGACCAGGCCGTGCAGCCGCTCGTCATACGGCCGCAACCATTCATTGGCCGCCCATGCAGACAGCTGTTCCTCGCACGCGCTCCGTGCCGCAGGTGTTATACGGTACTCGGTAGCCTGACTCAACAGTCTCTCTGGTTTGACACCCTCGGCCCATTTCCACACCACAGTCCATTTTCTCTTCTGTCTGTCATACGTGGCCCGGAAGTCCGTCTCTTCCACATTTACCACTGCCGCTGGTCCCCCACCGCCATCAGCTGCCGCCGCCACCGCCGCCCGCTCACTGCTCCCGGCCTCTGCCACCGCGGCCGACCCCTCACCGCTCGTGGCCGCCGTGGCCGACCCCTCACCGCTCGCGACCGCCGCCGCCGACTCCTCACCGCTCCCGGCCGCCGCGGCCGACCCCTCACCTCTCGTGGCCGCCGCGGCCGACCCCTCACCGCTCGTGGCCGTCGCGGCTGACCCCTCACCGCTCGTGGCCGTCGCGGTCGACCCCTCACCGCTCGTGGCCGCCGCGGCCGACCCCTCACCGCTCGTGGCCGTCGCGGCCGACCCCTCACCGCTCGCGACCGCCGCCGCCGACTCCTCACCGCTCGCGGCCGCCGCCGCTGCCACGCAGGCGCCGCCAGCTTCCATTCCAAAACACACGCCTTCGGGCGACCTCACATTCACTCCGCCCAAAGCCCCCACTCCATCCATTCCAAGGGTCGCCGAGAAGCCGAGCGGCCTTTTCTTTACGACGATCGCGTTCACGATCACCGCTGCACACAGTCCTGGGAGCTGAATACGGACGTCAGCCGTGCTGGCACAGTCAAAGCGTTGACCGCTAACCGCCACAACGCTGGCATCGCTCCTCTGCCAATTGGCACACAGAGACGGGTGCACTATGCTGCGCGTGCATCCCGTATCGACGAGCACCTCGCACTCAGCTTCCCCCAGCGCCAGCACTCTGACCGGCGGCGCACCGCAACACCTCAGTCCGGAGAGGAGGCCGGCGCACGAGCCTCCTCTCGATCCCCGTTTTCCGGACATTGGGCTGCCATATGTCCCCAACCATCACAGCGGTAGCACTGGATAACTCCTGCATTACCGCCTGCACGTGCAGAGCACTGGCGCGCGATGTGGCCCGGGTGACCACACGCGTAGCACACTATACGCCTGTGCGATCCGCCGTGCGAACCGGCTGCCGTGTGAGTGGCCCTCGTCGTGTCGGCGCGGCTGCCTCCTCCGGTCCGTCGCCCTCCTCTCGGAGGACGGCGCGCGGCTGCCTCCTCCGGTCCGTCGCCCTCCTCTCGGAGGACGGCGCGCGGCTGCCTCCTCCGGTCCGTCGCCCTCCTCTCGGAGGACGGCGCGCGGCTGCCTCCTCCGGTCCGTCGCCCTCCTCTCGGAGGACGGCGCGCGGCTGCCTCCTCCGGTCCGTCGCCCTCCTCTCAGAGGACGGCGCGCGGCTGCCTCCTCCGGTCCGTCACTCTCCTCTCGGAGGACGGCTCTGGCGCAAAGAGAGGGACTCCATCCTCGCGCCAGCAGGTAGCAGCCGTTTGGTCTATTCGGGCGGACCGGCCACAAATGCGCAGACCACGCCTTCCTCTGACAGCTCGTAAAATAGCGTCACCAGCTGCTGCAGCTTCGCCCAATAGACGTCTTCTAATTCACCAGCGCGCAGCCGTCGTGCCGTACACAGCTCGTCCGCTGCGAACTTGTCCACGGCGACGTAGAGCTCTCTTGGCTTGCTCGGCGTCTCTCCTGTGCTCTGTTGATAGCTGCCGGTAAACGGTCGGGGCGCCGCCTTTCAGACGCAACGGGATGATGATCGTGACATCCGCCTCTGGCTGCTGCAGACTGCACACCATCTCACCTTCTGCACACCTTCTCGAGCCAGTCCAGGATATCGCCGGTGCCATCAAATTCAGTGGTAAGTTTAACGTCAAAACTTGTCATGGTTAACAGCCGAAGTAGCTTGTAAGATAACGAAACAAAGAAGAGCGCGGCTGCTTGTATTTAGAGCGTTACCGACACCTCCCTGCACACCTCCCCTGCGCCTCTACTCCCTCCCACTGCCGCCGCGCCGGCCGGTCCAGGCGTCAGTCAGCTGACTCAGCAGCCAGACAGGGCTGAGGGGGCGACCCACGCGTATCGGCCGGCCGGCTCGGCGTAAACACAGCACGGTGCTCAGGATGATGGTAGAGTCAATGTTGGATACGCCGTCGAAGCTGACTGTGTAGCTTCCGTCTCGGACCAGTTCGTTGAATGATGACTCTGATACCTGAAGCCGAGGTCGCAGGCTCGTTGGGTGCAGAGAGCTCGCTTCACAAGGAGCGGTCGCCGGTCGCGTCCAGCCCGACGCTTTTTGCTGTAGATGTGTGATCGTTTGTGACGGTGTGGTGTGAGCCTTTTTGTAGGTGGAGGACATGGAGGACTGGCTCGGGACCCCTAGCGTCATCTATGTGCAGCCATCGGAACTTAGGGTATGTTAAGCTGCGTTTCTCCCTTCTCTTGCGAGCCTGTTCGGGCGCCTTAGGCGGATCCTAGGAGGGGGGGGGGGGGCACGGGGCCATGGCTCCCCAAAATTCTAGAGTATGTTTTGGTGGGGCTTCGTGTGAGCGGCCTCCACTTACATGCTTAAGTGCTATATTTTATTTAGCACCGTCAGTTTAGACTGAAATGTAACATGTGCGCCACAACTCGTAATCGAGCAGGCATCGCTCCCGAAAAGTTTTCGCGCGAGTTGGAGTGGAAAGCGCAGCAGGGACATCACGGTGTGCGCATCGCGCTGGTGCGCTTCGTCTGCGGCCTGCTCCGCGTTTTTTGCGGGCTTTGATGCAGAGATCGCGTTGGCTGGTGTGTAAGGAGTCTTAAGATCGTAATTTGCACCACGGCTTAATTTTAATTCGGCAGTTACCCTTGCCCCGTTCATTTGTGTCTCCATCAATCCACTTGCACGATGAGTGCTTCCGTCGACAAAGAGGCGTTTTATCGCCGTGCGAAGCGCATTTACACCGGCTGGAAGGTGAGCGTTCAATGCCATGTACTTGGCGATAGCCAGCTCGCTGTGAGCCCGGTATGTATGTGCCTTTTGTCGATTGTTCTACAGATGAATGGTGTCATGTCACAAAAGAGTGTTTTGTTTATCAGCAAGGTTATTATCTTGGGTGCTGGGTATAAGCTCTTCCCTGCTGGCCTTCCAGTATGCAACTAGGCAATTGCAGTGCAAGTTTAAAATATGGGTAGAATTTGGCCATATTATGAGTTTTTTTGTGCTCACCTCTAAATGGTTTTGGTACATAGTGTCATGGTGCATACATAATGAAGTAGGCTATCAATGTTTGGCACAAGGCATTCCTGCAGCCCAGTCTGACAACTTGTTAACAGGCAGAGAGATGATTGCATTGTGTATGTGTTTACTTGATCCCTGGCAACACCTAAATGATGTTGACTGTTACTAGCTTGTACACATGCAAACATCACCAATGCTGTTCATAGAGAAGAGTTTCAGCGGTGTTGTCCGTGATAATATTGGTTTTTATGTCAAGGTTCTTTGAAAGATTGTTTGAATTTTACCTCACAATTTAAGAGTTATGAGTAATGTTGTTATGTTGGGCTTTCCATACCATATTTAAGCCATATTCAGGTCAAGCCAAGTTGTGGTCATTTAGAAGTATTTTCTGGTGTGTAAAAGTTTTGAGATAGTTTTTGCATAAAATTTGCCTCATTGCCACTGTTTCTATATTGCTACATGTCTTGTCAGAGTCATGCACTGACATTGTTGTTTTGCTTTTCATGTGCTGTGTCTCCTGTGCAATCATGCAAGGAGCCATTTCACATTGACTTTGACATGATGAAGACAAAACTATATTGTAGATGTGGCTGCATAGAAAGTATGCCGATAGCAACCTGACATTTGGCAAAGGCATCAAGCAGTGAGCACAATTCACGTCGTTGTTGGAAAACTACATTTCCTGTTATAATGTATACCAGGAGATTTTGTACTTCAGGATTGTAACCAGGTAAAAGGTCAGGGTGTACTTTCCTACCTAACATTAGAAAAAATCATTGTACACCATTCTTCGTGTTTAAGGCAGGACATATAGTAAATAATCACAAAACAGGTAGATTCATGCTCTTACCTTCAAATTTTTTATAATTACGATGGCGAGCTCCCAAGTGCCACACACACACACACACCAGCCGCGACACCAGCGCCATTACTGCGTGTGGTCACAACATTACTGCGCATCAAGCGGCATCAAGAAC
Organism: Pollicipes pollicipes; assembly: GCF_011947565.3. Taxonomy (NCBI): domain Eukaryota; kingdom Metazoa; phylum Arthropoda; class Thecostraca; order Pollicipedomorpha; family Pollicipedidae; genus Pollicipes; species Pollicipes pollicipes. Next base: position 2,759,945 of record NW_023597054.1, read on the forward strand.
CATAAAAATGTAGGGGGCCAAGGTAACAAGAATCCATGAAATTTGATCCTCGATGCCAGCGGGAGGATGGGTTGCAGGGGATTGGGTGGGGAATGTAAAGCAAAATGAGAGCATGGGGGCTAAATAAAAGCTCGCTATATGGGACCTATATATGGCATGGAACATGGATGCCAATGGAATGCTGGGTTGAAGGGGATATAGGGTGGGGAGGTTAGGTTAGGTTAGGTTAGGTTAGGTTAGGTTAGGTTAGGTTAGGTTAGGTTAGGTCAGGTCAGGTCAGGTCAGGTCAGGTCAGGTCAGGTCAGGTCAGGTCAGGTCAGGTCAGGTTAGGTTAGGCTAATAAGAATATGTTCTGGACTATTCTGGCCTGTGTGTTTCATAAACATACCCAAACGCGATCAGAAAGGATTTTGATCGCTTTATTATTGTTACCTTGATCCCGTACATTTTTTATGGTTCTTTATAAGCAGAAATATTGTACTTACGCAACAACGCAGAAACGGCGCTTGGGAGTGGAGGCGGTGCGTGCGGCGCTCGGGAGCTCGCCATCGTAGTTATTAAAATTTGAGGGTAGGAGCATGATTCTACCTGTTTTGAAATTATTTACGATATGTTACGCCTTAAACACGACGAATGATTTACCTTGGTCCCGTACATTTTGTATAGTTCCTGGTTAGCAGAAATATTGTATTTACGCCACGGCAACGCAGAAACGGCGCTGGGGAGTCCAGGCGGTGCGGTGCGCGCGGCACTCGGGAGCTCGCCATCGTAGTTATTGAAATTCGAAGGTAGGAGCATGACTACCTGTTTTGAGATTATTTACGATATGTGCCGCCTTAAACACGACGGATGGTGTGCAATGATTTTTTCTAACATTAGGTAGGAAAGTACACCTACACCAGGTAAAATTAAATATTTTGTAATTCATCGTGATGCAACAACAGTTTTTGGAAAAACTCATTGCATTGTCCTGTCTCAGGGCAAAATTAAACCAGAAGGTCTGTAGATTAGCAAAGCTCCCACTTCCTATGCCCTGCACAGACCAACTCAAACTTGAACATGACTTAATCTACCATTGATGACAAACTGTGTTAATTGCCAAGTATGCAATGAATGGTCATAGAAAACCCCACAACCAAGCACTTACCACAGATGTCTGCCTACTCACACACCACCACTGTGTCACGGCAATGCAAATAAGAGAATCACTTGCAATTCAGCATCAGTAGCATCTAAACTATTTAACGGCTTTGCCTGCCTCCCAGCTCAGGTTGGAGGTTGAACATAGCAAAACTCCCCAGTTGGTTTTAATGATATGCCTCCTTGTGACTGATTTGTCAAGAGCATAAATATTCTGCTCATGCTCATGCCTTGCTGCATGCATTGTAAACATTTGGAGGGAAGCTGTATAGAGACGGGATCCCGATTATGACAAAGGACTTATTAGCAACCCAGAACCACCCTGTGGTTGGATATTTTGGCACTTCTGGTTATCTGCAGTTCAAAATTGTAATGGCAGCTGTGGATTCGAATTACGTTAAATTGGTCACTTAAGGGGGAAATTGATCTGGTAATTCAGGATTCACAAAAATATGCTTCTAAGTAAAAAAAGCATTGCTATAAAAAGTCAAAAAGCTGTTTGGAGACAGCCATCTCACCCCGGCAAAAACACCAAGATACCAGAGTGACATGAACCCATATCTTTGGCCCAGCAAATTAAGGAGAAGGGTTTAGGACAAAAACATCAATGAATTGCAACACAAATTATCATATTATGCAATGGTATGGGTTAAAACACATCGAAGTCCATAAAGACATTGCTTTATCCGTCTGAGTCAGCAGAGTGACTGACTCAGATCTCTTTTGACCGGCCCGCACCGGGTTGTCAGGCATTGCACCTGCGCTGGCTTGGTAAATCAGCTGAGAGTGCTGCCTGTCTGTTATTCGGCTGCGACGTGCGGGCCCCACGTGTTTTCCGGGAGGTGGAGGGCACGAATGTTTAGCAGTTTGTGGTGGTGCATAAGGAGGTGGCTGTCTGTGGCACGTTCATTTGCATTTTTTGTTTACCATTTTTATCTGGCTGTGTGTGTCAGAGCCACCGTCCATGTTGGAGAGTGTCTAAGCCCGGTGCGTAGCCACCCTCCATTTTGGAGAGTGTAGAAGCCCGGTATGTAACCACCCTTCGTTTTGGAGGGTGCATAGGCAAAGCCTTTCATAAATTGGAAACCCATGTATATATATATATATATATATATATATATATATATATATATATATATACATATACATACACATATATACGCACCTATGTTTCATAGTACAGAGCCTGAGACCATCTTGTTTCAGTGCGCCATGTGTAATACTGTTGTTTCTTTCATTTAAAGTGCCTTGAGATGAATTGCTGTGCATGAAAAGTGGCACTTTTGTTGAGTACCACCCATTGTATTACTATCTCTCAAAGATAACTTAAATGAAGTTGTAATGACCCACAGCACTGAGATATTTTCGTACTCACCTATAGGACATTTGTACTCAGCCACCAGGAAAATTTTTGGAATTTCTAATACTGATTCACTTGACATTCAAAATGGTAAAAAGGCTTTGGAACCTACAGGAGTTAGACTGGCAGGTGTACCTAAGTGCACCTTCAGCACATGCTGCTGGTCATAGTGCACATCAGCAGGTTAATTCTGTGTGCCATCATGGAAGGTGTAATGTTATGCAATTTTGCAACGTTTGTGTATGTCGCAATTGATGGTGTTATAAACCTGTGCCAGGCATTAGTGTGAATTTTTATTAGCTTGATTTTGGTGGCAAATCTGCATGACATGTGCTGAATGAAGAATGTGGGTGAGAGTGGGGGTGGGGCAGTCAAGTCAGCAAGGGGTCAGGCCAAGTCAGCAAAAAGTGATCAGCCTCAATCAACTCACACAAAGACATATTGCATGCTGCTTCTCTGATGTAAGGCTCTTGTCACTGAATTCTGTGCACCAGCATTGCAAACATCCCCTATTCTGGCCTATTTGATTGCCGCAGTCAGTGGTGTGATTGCAACATATGGCTGATGATATTATCAAGTGCATATGTTATTGGATGTAAGCCTTACTGTTGGAACCGCCTACAACCTAAGCTAAAATAGCCTTGACTCACTTAAGCTGACACTGTCTAGAGGGGAGGGGAAGGGGGGGAGGTCAAATCTGCCCCTTGTCCAATATTCATGATGTTTCAAAAATACCTTGAGATATTGCTGCAAAATTTTCAGTAGCTATTAACTGGTGAATTCTATGCCTTGCATCAAAATAGAAGTCATGAGACTATGGCAGATCAAGTGTGTGTAACATCAAAGGGATTGCCAATCTTTTGGCAAAAGCACATAGCTGTGGACAAATGGACACAGATGTCGATGAAAAGGACATATTTTACATCTGTAAGTAGGAAGTGTGAGCCAATTAACCCATTTATATGGTTATTTGAATGATCAACCCATCATTCATATGGCTCCCATCATTGTGTTTTGATATTGCACCATGACGTGTTGGCACGTTAAAAAACAAAATTTTCATAATAAGCACACCCAAAATTCTTTGTCTGACAATAGAAATCATGAGAACATGAAAATACACCCTAGATATGACTATGAAGAATGCCTGTACCACGTTTCAAGCAGCTGTCTAGGACAATAACTGAGTCATGGACGCAATGTGTGCATGTTGTCCATGCCCCGGTGGGCCCGGGCTGCGACGGCGGCGGCGGGGCTTAGGTGTGCCGCAGCGGCGGGCGGCGGGGCTCAGGTCTGCCGCAGCGGCGGGCGGCGGGGGCGACGTCATTCTCACGCTCGCCGACGACCGCGGGACTGGCAGCGAGGCTGAAGGGCATCAGGCTGCACTGTCGGCACGAGCGAATCGTCGAAAACAACGCGAGGATCGATCCAACGGCTTATTCACTAGGGGGGTTGTCCGTTTGACCTTTCCCTTGATGGCTTATGAACAAGTAATATGTCTAGCTCACGTGTCTGATACCCATAATTGCGGCTAAGCTGTTCCATTCCGTGTTTAGGTGGCTCGAATAGGACAAAAAGAAATAGACCAAAATGAACGTTTGGACCATGGTTTCAGCTCTCATTTGCATGGCGCGTGACCTTTGTTATAGGCCTGGTGCGGCGTGCGTAACATTGTAGGCCCACCCATGTGGCATGTTTGGTCGTGGCACAATGAGTTCGCACCATGAAATATGCTCCTAAATGAAATGCCTTGTTTGTCACGCGGCCTGGGACCGCACGCCACGGCACTATCCATTGCAATGTAGATTTTTGAATTCAGCTCGGCCACTCTTGATATAAGCAGGGGAGGGGCAAATCAGCTCCCTCCATTGTGTGGTGTGCTGCTGAGGAGCCCGATCAATGCCAGGCCAAATATCCGCCCACTTAGGTCGTGAGACGTGAAAGCTACCCTCAGTGTAGTCTGTGCCCCCTCAGCATGGCCGCAATGACATCATTATGGCTTAGTTTATCACCATAGTGTGACACCTTTTGGTTGATCCTACTGGATGATATTTATTTGTGTGATGAGCTTTTCAGTAAAGCTGTCTCTTATTTAACCTTTTTGTCATCTGAATGGCGTTTTGTCAGCACTGCCTGGCCTGTGCAAGAATGGTGAAGCAGCACCAAAAACAAAATGGTCTGGATCAGATCATCAATATTGTCAGGCATCAGTCTTTAGATAAGGTGCTATGACACATAACATCTGTTTGTCATGTAGTGAGACCCCAGATATACTGGTAACCATAATTGAAAGCACATGTTTGAACTGCATGTTGCAGTGCATGACAACAACAGCTATTTGGATGTGTATACTTTTGTCTTAACCTCACCTTATGAGCTGGCCCATCCGTATCATACGTCTGTTTCACCCTGTGCATCACGCATGACACTGTTCAGTAATGTGGAAAAATGAGAATGCTGGCCAGATCATTTGAGATCATTTACACTGCAACTGGTCATTTTAGCATCATTGAAATAACCCAGGTCAGATTGCGCATTCCCCGGGACATGTTCTCAAAATTGTCCAGGAATATGTCAGAGTAAAATCGCGAATGGCAGCAAGTGCTCAAGCATCCACGAGCCCCATTTGAAGCTGGATTCAGGAGGTATGCTTAAGACATGCAGCAACGTGAGACATTCTGGATTTTGTTTAGTATGTAGATATTTTCCAAAAGCCCCCAACAGATCTTTGATCTGATTCCAGTGTGCCACAAGCACAAAACCCCATGGGATCTGGAATGTATTGTGTTTCCTGGTTTGGCCTTTAGTAATGCTTTCATCATGACCTTAACTTATTTGTAGTCACAGCAGAGGTTGGAAGAAGTCATTCGGGCCATTGTGTTGATGATGCCTCCCCAGAGTGGCTTTATCTTGTGTTTACTGGTATCAGCAGTTGATGGAATCCTGCATAGCTAGATTTCACATTGCCCACCAGTGCAGCGCTAATCGGCCTCAGACTGGGTCTCAGGTCTCAAGCTGTGATGTATTTCAGAATGTGAAGAACAGCGAGGATGGCCTGGGCAAGATGGACGCGCTGGTCTCGTCGGTCGGCGCTGACGAGGACGTCGTGTACAGCAAATCGACGGCCACGCAGACCTGGCTGCTTGGCTACGAGCTCACCGACACGGTCATGGTCATGTGCGACCAGGCCATCTTCTTCCTGGCCAGCAAGAAGAAGATCGACTTTCTCAAGAAGCTGGAGAACAGCAAGGACGAAAACAACTCACTTCCGCCCGTCAAGCTGCTGATTCGGGACAAGGTGCGTGAGGTTTTCTCCCCGCCTGGTGGATCGCACAACCGCGACCGCTCCAAAGGTTCGCCTGTACCATTTTCATTCTACACTTGCGCTTTGGACCTGACGTTGTGTTTCGCATCTGTGTTTTATGCATGATTACGACTTAATGCTTGTTGTTTGCCTTCGTCGTATGGATTACAACAGCTCGTTTAAAAACTGTATCAAGTTCATGCTCATCTACAACTTTCTTCCCTTTAGACGGACAAGGACAAAGCCAACTTTGCCAAGCTCATAGCAGCCATCAAGGAAAGCAAGAAAGGAAAAGTGGTCGGTGTCTACAGCAAGGATAAATTTCCTGGGGAATTCAACGAAGGCTGGAGGGCGGCTTTGAAGGAAACAAACTTTGAAACGGTGCGTGCCATTCGTCCGCGTCCATCTCCTTCGGTGATTGGACGGTGTACGCGATCCCCACTGGGCGCTGAAGTCCCCTGCCGTTGTATGTAGCTGGGGGACTTGGGGTGCACTGTCCGCGGAACGAGTCCGGTGACCGTGATACGATTTTGACGGATGGCCTGTGTGGCCCAGGGCGACCACGTACGTGACATCGCGTGTATACCACTTCTGTTGGGTATACTTGGAAGAGGACGTGGGCGTGGGCGTAGGGCGGGGTTGGAGTTGTGATCGAAATGGTCCTAAAAGGGGCTGCCTGTTGACCGCCACAGCTCATACGGGGGGGGGGGGGGGGGGGGGGCGTGTCGCCCCACCGGAGTAGTCGAAACCGCCCTTCGTCTAATCCTGACCGATGCTCCGCCCTCAGATCGACGTCAGCGCCACCATGGCGTTCATCATGTCGATGAAGGAGGAGTCGGAGTTAAAGATAATCAAGCGCGCCTGTGACATCACCACTGACGTGTTCGGCAAGTACCTGAAGGACCAGGTCATGGAAATCATCGACGCCGACAAGGTGCGTGATTTCATTCGTGGCAACGAACCGCACCAGCCGGGCTTATGAGGAGGTAATTGCTGGGGAATCTACAGATATAAAATTGACTTGTTTTTTCACAAAACATTTGTGCAAGCCTTGTGACTTGAATGTCCTTCCAAACCGACATTTTGTCGCAAAGTGTTTTATGCAACCTGATCGTGTGTGATGGCGTTTTAATGGCAGTGGCCGCGCGCGCTCGGGGCCGTGTGTTTCACACGCCTGTATCTGGAACTGTAATTTTTCCGTAGTCCGTTCACTCGGGATCATGAGCCTCAGTATGTTGAGCCTTCTAAATATCACTAATACTTGTCTGGCAGCTTTCCTTAACCAGCACATCCTGGTATATTGGAGGTCAGTTAAGTCCAGTATTTTGATGTCATTAACTGTCAATTCACTCACAACCATGAAGGCAGTTTGGAATGGTTTGGCGCTCTTGATATAGCATGTGCTGACCAGTGCCTGGTATTTGAAATGTGAAATATTCTCAGCATATGAATGCTCAGCTCGTCAGGTTGCTTGGTTTGCAACGTTACACGCGGTCACAGTTGCCTGCGCCGCGCACTGTCGAAGTCGGGTCTGCCTGGGCCAGCTTGAGGACATGCACTGTCATAGTCGGGTCTGCCTGGGCGAGCTTGAGGACACGCACTGTCGAAGTCAGGCCTGCGTCGACCAGCGGGAGTATCACCGCCTGCTCGCGCCGCTGTGGCCGCCGGCCGCGGCCTCTCCCGCCGCGCCTCCTTGATGGGCCTGACCTGTCGTCCGCAGAAGGTGCGTCACGCCAAGCTGGCGGAGGAGGTGGAGAAGGCGCTGACCAACAAGAAATACATCCCCAACAACGTGGACGTGAACCACGTGGAGACGTGTTACCCGGCCATCATCCAGAGCGGCGGCAACTACAACCTCAAGTTCTCCGTGGTCAGGTGAGCGGGAGATGGGCTCGAGCTGGCGCAGCGGCAGGCGGGCCTCTGTGGCGTGGCAGGCCGCTGTCTGCCCCGGTTAATGGCTGCCGTGACTGGCCTCGTGGCGCCGACTCGTTCACAGTGACAGTTAGCCATGTGCTTTGCTGTGAGGTAAAACAGAGCTTTCTTGACTTTAATCCCCATTAACGTTTCCAGCACCTAGTGGTGGTGTCTTTCTCGTGGTTACATCGACACCGAATTTCCACGTACCGAGATTTAAACCAATGCATGGGGCCATATCTTCGTGCATGTCGGAATCACGTGGTGGGGCAGCATGACCGCGCCATGTGGCCGCAATATCCCCATGACCATGGCAGACGGCCATATTGTGTGGTAACCACACGTGGTGCGCGTGTGCTGCTGCCGTACGCCGCTAACCGCCGGCCAGGCGCTGACCGCCTCCCGTGCCGCAGCGACAAGAATGTGCTGCACTTCGGGGCCATCATCTGCTCACTGGGCGCGCGCTACAAGTCCTACTGCTCCAACATCGTGCGCACGCTGATGGTGAACCCCACGCAGCAAATTCAGGACAACTACAGCTTCCTCGTCTCCGTGGAGGAGCAGCTGCTGGGCAAGCTGATCCCCGGCAAGCGCATCAATGAGGCCTACGAGGAGACGGTCGGCTTCGTCAAGAAGGAGCGTCCCGCCCTGGTCGACAGGCTCACCAAAACTCTGGGGTGAGAGCTGGCCTGCGGGCTGTGCTCGGGATCGGTGACCAGGCACCGATGTCGCATGATATCTTGTGGAATGGTTTTGGTGCTTTATGCTTCTGCACCCTTAATGACTGTTCAAGGTTGACGCCAAGTCTTGTCTTGTAAATTCCCTGACCGGTGTGGCAACGATGTGTGATGTTGCCCATCGGGCCGCGGTGGTCCTCCTCCCGTGCTCATGCCGGTAGTGTGGGTGTGGGCCGTACCGGTGGTGGTGATGCTGCGCTGAGCACGGCCCGGGCTGACGTGGTTGGGCCGGCGCTGACAGCGATGCTCCTCCTCCCGTGCTCATGTCGGTAGTGTGGGTGTGGGCCGTACCGGTGGTGGTGATACTGCGCTGAGCACGGCCCGGGCTGACGTGGCTGGGCCGGCGCTGGCAGCGATGCTCCTCCTCCCGTGCTCATGTCGGTAGTGTGGGTGTGGGCCGTACCGGTGGTGGTGATACTGTGCTGAACACGGCCCGGGCCGACGTGGCTGGGCCGGCGCTGACAGCGATGCTCCTCCTCCCGTGCTCATGTCGGTAGTGTGGGTGTGGGCCGTACCGGTGGTGGTGATACTGCGCTGAGCACGGCCCGGGCTGACGTGGCTGGGCCGGCGCTGGCAGCGATGCTCCTCCTCCCGTGCTCATGTCGGTAGTGTGGGTGTGGGCCGTACCGGTGGTGGTGATGCTGCGCTGAGCACGGCCCGGGCTGACGTGGTTGGGCCGGCGCTGACAGCGATGCTCCTCCTCCCGTGCTCATGTCGGTAGTGTGGGTGTGGGCCGTACCGGTGGTGGTGATGCTGCGCTGAGCACGGCCCGGGCTGACGTGGCTGGGCCGGCGCTGGCAGCTTCGTCACCGGCATCGAATTCCGCGAGGGCTCGCTGGTCATCAGTCCCAAAAACAACACGCCCATGAAGAAGGGCATGGTGTTCAACGTGGCCGTCGGTCTGGCTGACCTAACCAACGACGAAGCCGACGACGACAAGTTCAAGAAATACAGCCTGTTCATCGGCGACACGGTGGTGGTGCAGGAGGTGAGGCTGCCAGCCCTGTCCGCTGCCAGGCCGCTGGTCGGCACCATAACGGGCTCGAGCGAGCACGAGCTCTTGCTCCTGACCACTCGTGAGCGCAAGCACTCCAAGGAGCGTCCAATCTGTCCTTACCACATATCAGTGGGTGCTTGATATCTTCTTTCAGGCAATGCGTCATGGCATATTGAAGTTGGGTGGTTCTCAGCCCGCAGTCTCACTGTGTGCCGTGTGCAGCTGGTGCCATCCCTCGGTGCCGGCCGCCGCCCCCTACAGTTTGTGCCGTGTGCAGCTGGTGCCGTCCCTCGGTGCCGGCCGCCGCCCCCTACAGTTTGTGCCGTGTGCAGCTGGTGCCGTCCCTCGGTGCCGGCCGCCGCCCCCTACAGTTTGTGCCGTGTGCAGCTGGTGCCGTCCCTCGGTGCCGGCCGCCGCCCCCTACAGTTTGTGCCGTGTGCAGCTGGTGCCGTCCCTCGGTGCCGGCCGCCGCCCCCCTACAGTTTGTGCCGTGTGCAGCTGGTGCCGTCCCTCGGTGCCGGCCGCCGCCCCCCCCCCCCCCTACAGTGTGTGCCGTGTGCGGCTGGTGCCGTCCCTCGGTGCCGGCCGCCGCCTGACGCCAGGCGCCGCTCTCCGGCAGACGGGCCCGGCCTCGGTGCTCACTGTCAGCAAGAAGAAGATTAAGAACGTGGGCATCTTCCTGAAGGACGAGGACGAGGAGGAGGAGGAGGAGCCGGCTCGGCCCGTGGAGGAGACCAAGCCCGAGATGTTCGGCCGCGGCAAGCGCTCGGCTGTCATCGAGAACAAACTCAGGGTGAGTGGGGCGGCCGCCCACCTCTGGCGTCGCGCGACAGGTAGGCGATGGAGGATGCTGGGAAATGCTCACATTGGGCATCGCAAAGTTATATGGTTCATGCCAAACTCAGTTGTGTCACGAAGCAGTGTGTGATTATTCCAGCTAGCACTGCCCGCTGTACATGCGATGTGCTCACTGCGTTCGTCGCCTGCGGGGCGCACTGTTTGCTTTGTCAGCAGTCGTGGTGGTCAGTGCTGTCGGGAGCACGCCAGCCATCCAGCGCGCAGCGGTTGCCACCTGTAGCACATGTCCATGTTGCCGTAGTTCATCAGCTGCGGTCAGCCCCGCCGCGGGCCAAAACCCGAGGCGTTGTCATGTTTGCCTGCTGTTGCCTATGGAGCAGTGGAGCTGGCTGACCAGAGATGCTGTCGTTAATCCACAGCAAGACCAGACGGCAGAGGAGAAGCGCCGCTCTCACCAGAAGGAGCTGGCCGAGCAGCTGAACAAGGAGGCGCTGGAGCGCATTGCCGAGGGCAAGGGCTTCAAGCAGGAGGAAAAGAAGAAGAAAAGCGAGATATCGTACCGCAAGCAGAGCGAGGTGCCGCGCGAGCCAGAGCTCAAGGAGAACAGAATCTTTGTCGGTCAGTCGGTGATCAGAATGTGGGGGGGGGGGGGGGGGGGGGGGAGGGGGAGTGACCGTGTGTAATACGTGGCTTTTATCGTATAAATCAAATTGAGACGCAGATATCTGCGTGCGGTCCTCATGATCGTCTGTCCGTGAACCGCACTGGCAGCGTCCTGCCCGGCACTATTGAACAACAGCTGATTCCGTCCATAGTGGCCGTCGGTTAACGGCTACTGAAACTGCGCGGCCTGGGCCGGCCTGGTCTGCTGGCTGACCGGGGTGTTCCACGGAGGAGGAGGCTGTTTGAGGACTGTCTTCGGCCGGTGCTGCCTGTAAGGCTTATAACAGGGCCAACTCTGCCCACGCTTCTTGTGCTTGTTGTTCCGTGCTCTTTCCCACACTGTTCCCACGCTGTGAACAGAGCGGCGCCGGGCCCGCTGACGTAACGCGTGATCTTTCAGACAAGAAGTACGAGACGGTGATCCTGCCGGTGTATGGCATACCCACGCCGTTCCACATCGCCACCGTGAAGAACATCTCACAGTCCGTGGAGGGCGACTACACGTACCTGCGCATCAACTTCTTCTGCCCCGGCTCGTCGCTGGGCAAGGAGAACCTCTCCTACCCCAACCCGGAGGCCATCTTTCTCAAAGAAGTGTAAGTGTCATGGACGCTGACACGCTTCTGCCAGGACGCTGACGTGGGCTGGGGTTTCAGCTCCTGGTGAGATGCACACTGCGCTCTGTCCATGTCCTCGGTTGCACGCTCACACAAGTGCCGGGAATACGAGGTTGCGGTGCTTTCCAAGTTACTGAGGAGTGGGACGGTAGTCGGGGCATGCAGCGCGCGCTGGTCACACGGCCTGGTGAGCAGCACGGGCAGGCGGCGCGCCCAGAGCCCCAACTCCTCATCACCGTGAGCAGCATGGGCGTGAAGTGACGCGGTGCTGACTGCACACGGGAACACTCGACAGTGACGCGGTGTTGACTGCACACGGGAACACTCAACAGTGACGCGGTGCTGACTGCACACGGGAACACTCAACAGTGACGCGGTGCTGACTGCACACGGGAACACTCAACAGTGACGCGGTGCTGACTGCACACGGGAACACTCAACAGTGACGCGGTGCTGACTGCACACGGGAACACTCAACAGTGACGCGGTGCTGATTGCACACGGGAACACTCAACAGTGACGCGGCGCTGACTGCACACGGGAACACTCAACAGTGACGCGGTGTTGACTGCACACGGGAACACTCAACAGTGACGCGGTGCTGACTGCACACGGGAACACTCAACAGCAAAGCCGAATGCATCACATGCGAAGCGGTGCGTGGAACATACCTGGAACTGAACGTCCATTCCAGTTCCGGCGTTCACATATTCAGTAACATGAATATTGTTGTAATTTTTGTACTGTAATATTTTAATAGTCAGCGTTGAAAGCGCGGCAGCACCAGAGCCGGTGGTGGGCCGCCCGTGCCCACTGTCACGAACCTCTCCGCCAGAAATTGGGGGCAGAGGCCAGGCATACGAGTATCCGCTGTGGCAGCGCCGGAGTGAACCCAAACACCGCTGTGGCTGAACCCAAACGCCGCTGTGGCAGCGCCGGAGTGAACCCAAACACCGCTGTGGCAGCGCCGGAATGAACCCAAACACCGCTGTGGCAGCGCTGGAGTGAACCCAAACACCGCTGTGGCAGCGCTGGAGTGAATCCAAACACCCCTGTGGCAGCGCCGGAGTGAATCCAAACACTGGCAGCACGTCTGCCCAACCATAAGGCGACCTGCGATCATGCCACAATGAGCTGTTCAACAGCTGTGAAGGCGCTCCGACCGCTCATTGGTTACCCGTTACTTAGTGGGAACTCTGCTCAAAGGGAGCATTCCACAGAAGATATGAGGTTGGCATGAAGTTTTATGAAGAGGCTTACTTGCAACTATTTGTTTTACAGTTTTACTTATTGGTTGGTAGCCGGTGCGGTACTGATTGGTTTCTGGTAGCTTGGTTCTATGTTTTTTGGTTAAGTGCAAAGGGCTGCCCCAAGTAATGCAGTTTCACCACTGATCTATCATGCTCTTCAATACGTTATCATTTGATCATGCCATGGGACGCTGTTATGACATCATTATCGCCAGGGTTGCCACTGTAGCGGACTGCGTGACTCTCTTGTACGTTTGCGCGCTACAGGGCTGCGTTGTTGGCTTATGTGGGGAAATTCAAGAAAGCTATGCAATTATGTTTTGGCCTTTTAGCATGATGTTCTTGTATATTTTGCCCTCATACCATGTCCTTACCTGCATTTTCATTTTTGGTTGCAGCACTGTTCCGATCCGATGCTCAGCCTCATGTGTGTCATAGCGAGTGGCTGCCCTTATACGCTGTGTTAGTGATGTAGACTGCGGCTGGTGATCGACACCACCCTCTCCATTGTCTTCTCTGGTTTTGTCCTGCATGCTGGCGACATTGCCACCTCTCCGGGGCAGGCTGCCATCCCCCAGCCAGGAGAGGGCAGAGGTACCCCCGGGGGTCGCCCGAGCGTCGAGCACAGGTCCGGGAGACGTGACCCTGTGCGGAGGAGGGGTGGGTGAATGCGTGGGGTGGGGGGGGGGGGGGGGGGGGGGGGGTGGGGGGGGGGGGGCGGGGGCAAAATCTGGCCAGATGGACCCCCAGGTGAGCATAGTTCTGCACCCCTGATATCCACTCTCCTTCGTCCCATAGTCTTGAAATGGTTATGACTGACCGAAATGGTTCTAGTCCAAGCAACCAAAAATGAGAACCGTGATCAAGACATGCAATCAGCAGCTCAATCTGACTGATGGCCAATGACGTGTTATCGTTGACCACTTGGCGCTGCGGCACTGCAAACACCAGCGTGAAAGTGGCCATGTCTTTCGTGACAATGAGCGTAATGCAGTCAATGAGTTGGGTTGTTCGCGGGACGCCCATATGACATTAGACATGTGTGAATGACCTCACAGACGGTGCATATTAGACAAGTTTGTGTGAATACGCTCAGAAACAGGAGGGTTTGAAGTCCTGAAAAGGGAATGACTGTGAACTACAGGGAGTGATGATAAAGATGGCTAGATCAGCTCAGAACCCCACACAAACATGAAACACTCCTTTCAATCATCTCAATACATTTCTGTGGAAGACAAACAGGCAAGCATGTTGCACATTGCATATAGTGTTTGTTGAGCCAAGTACACACATGCACAACTGCAGTACTCTTATGTTGTTTATTGTGTGGTCTGTTTAATATATATATATATATATAGTGTGTGGTGGGGTCGTGTTTTCCCTCATTGTTGTGCAAACCACAGAATTTGATGGAGTTTTGTGTTTTCATTAGTGGGTCCATTCCCAAAAATTGGTTAAGTTTTCTGTGTTTGGTGCCATGTGTACTGAATTGAAATTAAGTGTTCACCAAGTCCGTTGTTTTGTATGGTTATGATCTGCGCTTTTCTCATCATTATGAATATACACCGCAGTACTGGTATTGGGTTGTTGGCATTTTAAGTATTCTCCAAATCTGTATTTTCAAGTGCCCGCGTATTCTAAATCTAAAGTGTTGAATGCTTGCATATTCCAGATCCCAATGGGGTGCTTTAAACGGAGCACATGTGTGCGTGCCTCCGGGTGTCTGCGGTGGTCATCGGCGACTGTTGAATGATCACTGTCTCCCGTCCGGCAGCACATTCCGCGCCACCAACAAGAAGGAGCCGGGCGAGCTGTCAGCGCCCTCCTCCAATCTCAACACCGCCTTCCGCCTCATCAAGGAGGTGCAGAAGAAGTTCAAGACCAGGGAGGCCGAGGAGAAGATCAAGTCGGACCTGGTACAGCAAGACACGCTGATCGTCTCAGCCAACAAGGGCAACCCCAAGCTGAAGGACCTGTACATGAGGCCGACCATCGTGCAGCGACGCATGACCGGTGAGCTGGACACCGGGCTGGGCCCGACTTAGGAAACCAGTGATGCCACCGATGGCACGCTCTCACGGCTGGTCGGCTCCGACACGGCGGTGACCCGCGGCCCGCATCTGCCCGCAGATTGGTCCGGCACCGATGGATGGGTCCGGTCCTGCGTGCCTTTTGCCAGCCTTTCTAAAAGACATTGACTGGAAATCGTGACTGTGACCCATGCTGCGAATACTCGTGCTCTGTTCTGTGCTAACCACGAGAGGGCGGGCGCTGGTACATGCGCACGACAGGTCACGAACATTTGCCAACGACTGGATGTGCTTCCACCAGGCTCTCTAGAGGCGCACTCAAACGGCTTCCGGTACACGTCAATCCGCGGTGACAAGGTGGACGTCCTCTACAACAATATCCGGGCGGCCTTTTTCCAGCCGTGCGACCAGGAGATGATCATCCTGCTCCACTTCCACCTGAAGGTGGGGGCCGGGTGTCGACAACGGGCCCGAGCCGGCGCCGCCGCCGTCGGACCGTACCACCGAGGCGGGGTTGGGATCACTCCGGGCCGGGCCACCCAAGCAGCTGGCAGTCCTGGCAGCACGCCAGCGCCAGCGGGCCGCGTTCTCTGGCTGGCTCATACCTGCTCGCTCGGCGAGTTGACCCGACCCGTGGTCTGTATGCCGCAGTCATAAATGCGTCTTACCTGTAAGTGTGGGCGGTGGTGTCCCGACGAGGGATGGCCGCTGCTGTGCGCGAGCCACGGCGGCACCATCCGGAGGCCGCCACTCACCTCGCCGCCGTCCTCAGAACGCCATCATGTTCGGCAAGAAGAAGCAGCTGGACGTGCAGTTCTACACGGAGGTGGGCGAGATCACTACCGACCTGGGCAAGCACCAGCACATGCACGACCGCGACGACATGGCCGCCGAGCAGGCCGAGCGGGAGCTGCGTCACAAGCTCAAGTCCGCCTTCAAAAACTTCACGGAGAAGGTAGGCGGCGCGGAGCCCGCGGCCCGGATGAGCCGGTGGGCTTCAACACGCGCCCGATGGCCGGTCAGGTGCGCCGCGCTCCAATAAGGCGGTGTGTGTGTGTGTGTGTGTGTGTGTGTGCGTGCGTGCGTGCGTGCGTGCGTGCGTGCGTGCGTGCGTGCGTGCGTGCGTGCGTGCGTGCGTGCGTGCGTGCGTGCGCGCGTGCGTGTTTGGCTCCTTGAAATATCAAGAACTAAGAGAGCTCAGAACACCAGACCCACATGGTAGGTGGGGCTTTATGTGAACTCCTTCGTGTCCAATGTCGGGATCCTGCTGTAACCCATCAAATAAGGTCAAATAAGGTCAAACTCCAGATGGGTGTCTGAAGTGCACTCAGGTCTGCTCACCAACCAGCCTTCATCTAGAACTCAGTTGTAAACAAAATGCCACTGGCGCCCAATCATATCACTAACCCTATTCGTTGTTTTAAATGCAAAACACGCCAAAACCTTCTGGATTTTTCTTATCTTGAGTTTGCAGTTGGCGCCAACGACTACTCTGAGCAGCGTGTTCCTCATCGCGGGAGGTTGATCGGGGTCGTTTTAGGCCAGTGACCTGTTAACTGTTAGCTGTAGTTTACTGACCTTTATCGAATCAAAAAGGAAGAAATCGTTTGACATTGTTGCAATCCAGGAATTGAAAATGGACATCAAAATCTACGTGCTATGGCAAGTATTCCTGTAACCATGCGATTTGGTTTTGACCCAGTTCTGATCTTCACATTTGACCCAAGACAGATGGAACTAGTGGCGGTTCTAATGTCAAAAGTGTAGCTGGCTAGAGAACTATCCAGAAACTGTATAGCTTGGTTTAACAGTACTCTGTCGCGTCATTCCTGTCGCTTCTGTAGGCACTGCCTGCGCTGACAGCCACTGTCCGACTGATTTGCCATAGGTCAGCCGCCTCACAAAGTGTGGCTAATTTTACCAATTTTCGCGCCTTCCCGAAGTTACCCCCGGAAATTGGGTCATTTGGCCCCCACACTGGGCCGCGAGTTCAGGGATGTGTTCCGCCATCACGTGAAGCTCCCGACAGATATGTACTCGTCTTGGCATGCTGGTTAAAACGGCTTAAAGGAAGCAATCACAAGGTTATAAATTACTTTTGGGAACACGTTGAATTAGGCGTCATCTCAATCTACAGCACTGGTGCTGCGGCGATGTAAGGGCGGTGGCCCTGGGATCAACGTAAGGCCGCGGGACCTCGTAAGGGCGGTGGCACAGGGATCAACGTAAGGCTGCGGAACCTTGCGAGATCCACAGTCAGTATTTTGTCCTTCTTGAAACACCATGATCGATTTGTACTTATGTGCAAATTGCCGTACATTAGACGATTACGAGATGTACTATGTCGGCATCTCGTCAGAATGGGCCGCCTCTGCGTGTGACGGGTGCCAGCGACGGTTGGCTGCGGTCCTCTCCGGTCCCCCGCCTTTCAGCTGGTCCCGTCATCCCCACCGCCGTCCTCGTGCTCAGGTGGAGGCCATGACCAAGGGCAAGGTCGACTTCGACACGCCGTTCCGTGACCTGGGCTTCTTCGGCGCGCCGTTTCGCTCCACGGTGATGCTCCAGCCGACATCCGGCGCCCTGGTCTCCCTCATCGACTGGGTGAGTCGGTGGCCGGGCAGTCCTGAGTCAGCGGCGGGGCAGCGTCCCTGCTGTGTCGCCTGCGCGTCCACCGCCTCCGCGCTCCGTGTTCGGGGGTTGTGCTGAGGCTAGCAGGGGGCGATACGCGAGTGGACTACCCCGATGACGCCTGCGGCGTGAGCGGGACGGGGGCAGTTGGCTCCTTGTGTCACTGTTTTGGGTCTGATTCATGCGCGGGTCTGTTCTGTCTGAATTGTGTGAAGCAGAGAGATGGAGCTCACACGGATAATTAACTCTGACCGAACGATATAGATGCATGTGTACGCTGGTCTGCGTGCGGAAGGTCATTTTACGTAGACCTGACTGGCCAATACTTATCTCGAAATTTTCAGTGTTGTTCCCGATCCAGTGTTTTCAAAATACTGTTATAATCTCGGCGCAGGTCAGTACACGTTTTGTTTGACCGAGGTCCTCGTCGTTATCCTTGTGGCGTGTTATTCGATATGCCTTGACGGCCTGATGGCTGTGTTGCCTACCAGCCGCCGTTCGTCATCATCCTGGACAGCATCGAACTGGTGCACTTTGAGCGTGTCCAGTTCCACCTGAAGAGCTTCGACATCGTCTTCGTCTTCAAGGACTACACGAAGAAGACAGCACACATCAACTCAGTGCCCATGAACCAGTTGGACCATGTCAAGGACTGGCTTAAGTAAGGATATCTCCACATTTTTACAATAACCCGCCCGCCGCTTACGTATCATGTCAAGGTTCCAGGCGGTCAATGCCATGACAAATCCTCATACTCGATGAGGGACATCCAATGCAGTTCCTCTCGGCATATGTATTAGTGCTGCTGTTGGATTGCGATTTAACAATTGAGGCTCGATATTAAACGCTGTGGCAATTATGTCGGGACACTGCAAAAAGCTTATGTTCAGCGTGATGTGGTAGGTAAGAAGGGCGTATATGACTGAGGTTCCTCACCACCTGTTCGGCCTATCCTGCGGAAGCCGCACCCGGCATATGCGGCGGCGCCTCTGAGCGAGTGCGGCCCGTCCTTCGTCTGTCCCCAGCTCGTGCGACATTCGCTACACGGAGGGCGTGCAGTCGCTCAACTGGGCCAAGATCATGAAGACGATCGTGGACGACCCGGAGGGCTTCTTCGAGGACGGCGGCTGGAGCTTCCTCGACCCCGAGTCGGGCAGCGAGAGAGAGGACGAGGACGCCGAGGAGGAGGAGGACGAGTTCAAGGTCGGGTGCCGCTCCTCACCTCTATGGCGCGAGAGGACGGGTCGGCTATTGAAGCAGAGCGATCTTAAGTCGGCTGCTTAGAGATGGCGGCCGGCTGTGTTCAGTTTCGAGCTGGTGCTACCGGGCCGGGTGTGTGCGGAGCTGCGGGGTGATCGCGCGCGACTGTTGTACGGTGTTGAGTGACGACCGGACGTCAGTGCTGGCCCAACCCCGGCTTCGGCACTGTTGCCGGTCATGGGCCGCCCATCGCGCCGGCGACTGAGGGGTGGGTGGCGCGACACAGGTCAGATTCAGCAGGGCTCCAGTGCGGCCGCACGGAGCCGGTGACAGCCGCTCCGCCCGGACGTGCGCCGGCCCCGTCCGTCGGTCCCATGTGTGGGTGCTCCGCTGGCCCCGTCCGTCGGTCCCGTGTGTCGGTGCTCCGCTGGCCCCGTCCGTCGGTCCCGTGCGTCGGTGCTCCGCCGGCCCCGTCCGCTGGCCCCGTCCGTCGGTCCCATGTGCGGGTGCTCCGCCGGCCCCGCCCGTCGATCCCGTGTGTCGGTGCTCCGCCGGTCCCGTCCGTCGGTCCCGTGTGTCGGTGCTCCGCCGGCCCCGTCCGTCGGTCCCATGTGTCGGTGCTCCGCCGGTCCCGTCCGTCGGTCCCGTGTGTCGGTGCTCCGCCGGCCCCGTCCGTCGGTCCCATGTGTGGGTGCTCCGCCGGCCCCGTCCGTCGGTCCCGTGCGTCGGTGCTCCGCTGGCCCCGTCCGTCGGTCCCGTGTGTCGGTGCTCCGCCGGCCCCGTCCGTCGGTCCCGTGTGTCGGTGTCCGCCGGCCCCGTCCGTCGGTCCCATGTGTGGGTGCTCCGCCGGCCCCGTCTGTCGGTCCCGTGCGTCGGTGCTCCGCCGGTCCCGTGTGTGGGTGCTCCGCCGACCCCGTCCGTCGGTCCCGTGTGTCGGTACTCCGCCGGTCCCGTGTGTGGGTGCTCCGCCGGCCCCGTCCGTCGGTCCCGTGTGTCAGTGCTCCTCTGCGCACCGCTCCGACCCTTCTCTCGATCTCCGCCGCAGCCGAGCGAGGGCGAGGGCGACTCGGGCGAGGAGTCCGAGTACAGCGATGAGGACTCGGAGTCGGAGTACTCGGAAGACATGTCCGAGTCGGCTGGATCGGACGGTGAGCCTCTCGCGCCGCCCCGAGGCTTCGGCGAGCCGCGGCCTCGACCCGCCGCAGGCACTGGACAGCCGACTCAGCGGGACAGGCCGTTCGGGCGCCACAGGCCTTATGCCGCCGGCACCTGGAGTAAACAACTGGTGTCAGTGTCATGTCATGACCACCGTGTGCCGGTTTTCTCACAAACGCACGTGCCCTGTGTGTTAAGATAGGACGTCTGTGAAGTAAGATTTGTGCGTGGGAAACGGGGTATGTTACGCTTCCTCCGACGGGCCGCCGCCTGATTGGTGCTATGGTCGTGGTGTGGCCACCATTCGTATCAGGAGAGAAGCTGTGCCAAATGAGTTAGAAGTGGGACTGAAAACTAATCGGTGATACAACCTGTCCCCCCAAATGCACCAACGGACGAGCTTCCCCCTTGTTTCGGTCACTTTTCTCGGAAGTGGGGAAAGGGGGAGAGGGCCGGATCTCACCCAACTGAATAGGAAAGTACAGTCCTGGTCCGTGTTGTTACCAACCTGTCACGCGATGGCTGGATTTGGCGTGGCGCTCCGCGCTACGACTGTGACGGTGCCCCCCCCCCCCCCGCCCCCGCAGCGGAGGGCTCGGAAGAAGAGTCTGGCAAGGACTGGTCCGAGCTGGAGGAGGAGGCACGCGAGGCTGACAAGGAACGCAGCGAGTTCCAGGACGAGTATACCTCCAAGAAGAAGGGGTACGGACTGTGGTACCCGCGGCCGGGACCTCCGCTCTTCTGGCGGAGGCCAGCTCACTGCGTCATGATTAACAGCAACAATGCTAACGGCGATAACAATGCTCATTAGTGCATCATACGATGTTGCGGGAGATATTCCCATCGTCACATAGATCATATGTGTTGAGATTAAAACTGGTATTTAAAGGACTTCCAAAAAGCCATGACTTGTGCATGTGTCCAAATATTGGATAACGCGCAGGAGCGGTAGTGCGGTAATCAATCTTGCCGTGCCTCACGAGTTTGTAGTCCGCTTGACTCCCTTGCACATTGCTTTTCAGTGTTTTTTTTAGCGTTCTTTTATATTAATTCTCTTAGTTCAGGAAATGACTCTTCATGGCTGGTATTCAGTAGCGTTAGTTGCATTCTGACTCCATACACACAACAAATGCGTCTCGATTTGCGTGTATTTTATGGAGAAGTCGTTAAAGATGTCTAGAGGTTGTCTGATGGTGTGCCAGGTCCCTGTGTATGGCGGTCAGCGGCTGCGGCGGCTCTCTAAGCGAGCAGTGGGCCCTGCTGTCAGACGCCATGTTCTGCCGGCTGACTGGGTGGCTGGCGGCCGTGGTCACGCTTGCTTCTCTGTAGGGCCATGCCGAGTAAGGACCGAGGCCGGCACAGCCACCACTCGTCCAGCAAGCACAAGTCACCGAGCAAGCACAAGTCGCCCAGCAAGCACAAGTCGCCCAGCAAGTCCAAGTCACCCAGCAAGTCGGGGAGCTCCAAACAGAAATCACCTTCCAAGAGGTATGCAAACGAAAAGGCCTTTGTCTCGCCCCGGACGTAAACGTTGGAATTAAGGCTCTCGGGAGTGCTTTGCGCTGTCCAGGATCAGCTGCTGGGCACGCGCTATCAGGCGTCTGCACGTCTGCCTGCGGCCGGGGGGGGGGGGGGGGGGGGGCTGTGCGTGGGTCTGGGCCGCAGCCGCAGCTGACTCTGACCCGGCGCCGCTGCCGTTTCAGCTCAAGCAGCAAGCGGAGCCGTGACGACAGCGGAGACCGCCACAAGTCGAAGAAGGCCAGGTGAGGCGGCGGTCGGCCACCAGAATGACCTGGCCTTTCCGCCCCGGCGGGGACAGGACGGCACCTGGCGGCGGGGCCGGTCACTGGCAGACAGGGCCGGTCACTGGCAGACAGGGCCGGTCACTCCTGGCGAGACTAATGAACGACTGCAGCGGCCGTGGCATGGCTGACTCACGGAAACCGATACAGATTAGTATTCCGTGGAACTGCACGGATGTCTCGTATACAAGGAATGGACATTTTGTGCCCGAAAGCTGAGGCTACATCATTTTATGCCATAATTGTCAAACCTAGTGTGTTAGGGTGCACACATATCCATGCACATCT
This sequence comes from Pollicipes pollicipes, assembly GCF_011947565.3. Classification (NCBI taxonomy): domain Eukaryota; kingdom Metazoa; phylum Arthropoda; class Thecostraca; order Pollicipedomorpha; family Pollicipedidae; genus Pollicipes; species Pollicipes pollicipes. The sequence continues at coordinate 2,781,828 of NW_023597054.1, forward strand.
GGAGGTGCGCTGAGCATTGATCTGGCAGTTACCCTGATCTACACAAAGGTGATGTCTGGATGTTTTGTCCTTGCTATGCACTCTTGGCTACACAAAGGTGGTGTCTGGATGTTTTGTCTTTGCTATACACTTTTGGCTATGCACTGTATGTCTTGTGTGATGTCTGTGCGTTTCGCGCCTTGTGTCGGTGAAGACGGACACAACGACCAGCATGGGACGTCCGCTGGGTCACTGACCCCAGGTCCGGGTGCCGCCCCGCCCCGCCCCGCCTTTGGAGTGTGCTCGGTTCCGACCGTCTGTCCCCGTAGTGGGGGAGGGGGAGGGGGGGGGGGGAGTGGGCGGCTGCTGTCGCGCCAGGACCTCGCCTCTCGAGCGGCGCCTCTCTGTTGCAGGCGATGAGCTGGCGCCGACCGCCGACAGACCGGCGGGCGGTGACGCCGGCCGCAGGACGACCCCAGACGTGGCTGCCCCGACAGCGGACGCTGCCGGACGCCGCGCCGCGCCGTCAGGGACCGCCACCTGCGGGGCGGGCGCCACCGTGCTGTTCGCCGACGCGGCGTCGACGCGGCCGCCCAGTGATTGTTATGTGTGCATGTATGGCGAGCGGCGCTGGGCGGCCGGCGCCGCCCGCGGACCAGTGTGCGCCGCCGCGCCCGCCGCCCGTACCTGACCGATCCGCCTCGGCGCGGCGGCGGCTGGGTCGGCGCGCGTCGCTCGTACCGCTGCCTCCGACACGGGCCGCGGCGCTGCACAGCCGCAACTCGCCCGGCCGCCGGACGGGATGTGCGGTCGCGAGACGGTGCTGGCCCCGTTCAAGGGGGCCGATGTGCCCGCCTCTCACTGATTCATCACCTTCGCCACCTTCATTTCAGCGGCAAATACACGCAGGACTACTTTGGTGCTGGTGTTTACTTTGGACAGCAGTGGAGAGAACAGGCATGGGGCATCGGTTGCCGGGAATTAGATGCTGGGAGCGTGATCAAATGATCTTGGCTCAGTATCCGTCGCGGAAAAATAACCAGCCTGTTGAAAGCAGCAGCTGATAACACGTTAAAAAACAGTAAAAAAGTAAATTACGAAGCATGAAAAGTCAAGGCGGTGAACTACAGTAACTTCGCCACACTGAGTTTCTTGCACGGCGCGTGACAGTATTACATGCTATTTGTAAGAGGACCACCAATAAATTACTTCAAGCATCTTTGGCCACTTTGAACCCTTCATAATAGCAGTTCCACAAAATCGGTTGGGGCAAAGGGGAGCTGTACAGTACAAAGTGACGCAACCTACCCTCGCGTACGTCGGCCTATTTTTTCATGCGGGAGGGAGCTGAAGCCCCATGTTAGATGGGAACTGCGCCCTTACCAACCGGTAGTTACTCTGCCCGCCATCCCTCAGTTACGCCTCCCTGTCCTCCACACGTGCTGTAACAGATGAACGGCATCAAAAACGAAAGATGAGCCCGGTCCCCTCTTAAATGCTATGGAGTTACACCATAATGCTGATAATTCGGCGAGCGCAAGCCTCTGTCCGGTGGCCCGCGCGATCTCTTAACGGTGAAGGGGGGCATAAAGGATATACACACCCCACAGTAGAAAGGGTATGACACAGGTGAAATAATGCATGACGGCGTCAGTAGATCACCGCTAGCGACAAGCAAGCCCTAACGTCAATGACCGGGCAATGCCGAACCGACCCCACAGGCGTTCCGACCCGCATTTTCCCACAGAAAGGAAATGGGAAAGTGCCGACATCCGCCGGCCTCCCTTTGCCCGCATTACCTCGTGTGAACTGGCGGTAGACTTTCAACTGACGCGCCACTATTCGCAGCAGACCAATCATGTAGCAGTAGAGGAACGTGGAGGAGAATTCACGGTTAGGAATCCGGTAGACGCCTCGGGGTAGACAGCTGTTTGTATGGCGCGCAAGTTTGTTGTCTCGATGTGAATGTGTGGATGTGGCGGGAGACTTGAGCGGCATTACAGGCGCCGGCATTTTCCAAATTTGACTGCCAAGGCTACCGCAAACAATATTGTTGTTGACTCACTAGCTGTCCGGGTAATGTTGTAAGTGGCAGTTGTGGTCTCTCAGAAGTTCCGCGAATTGTTGCTAAGGTGAGGTCGCCATTTTCGCCACGCTTTTTGCTTTGCGCACACCCCAGTCCTGAATCGGGATCGGAACATTCCCAGCCTGCTTTGAGCACGGTTTTGCCTGTCATTCCATGCATTAAAATAAATGATAATCTTAGCGAGTCTTCTGCAGCATTGATTGTGTCAAGGCTTATGCCCAATGGAAGTTCGTCAAGTTTTGGGCGAGGGCTTAGCTGTCTGAGATCTGTTTCACGATCTCCTGCTTCAGTGAGCCATATTTGACATATTGTTATTTTGGGGCGTTGGATGTAGGTTTTATCAGACTAAGACTTACATTTTGCAGCATTTAATGTGTAAGGTTTGCTGGACATTGAATGAACAAGATGGAAACCAAAATAAAGGGTGTTTTATTTGGTAAAACCAAGGATTGAAAATGTGATTATCTTTGGTTTGTTGTTTGCCACAAAAGTTAGATTGCTGTAAATTTGTGTATTGTAAATGTTTGCACATCTGAAATAATACTAACTTAGCTCACAACAAAATTTGTGCTCTGGATATTTCAAGGCTGAGGCATTTAGCTGCGCCTGGTATGACAACTCTGCCACAAGCCATAATTAATGAATGTTTACCATTCCACCTTACAAGTCATGACTGCCTGTCATCTGATAATTATTTTCATATGTTTCAGGCTATTCTTCACTTCATTGGTGCAGAATCCATTTTCACCCATGCAGTCCACAGAATCCTCCAATGAATCGTAGGAAATCAAAGAAGTCCAAGTGGTCCAAAGAAGAGGTGAGCTTTACCATGCAAGCTGCAATTATGTTTTTCTATTGCCTCTAGAATTGCAGCATTGTATACAAATCCTTAAACGCTGCACTGTAGTGTTTATTGTACTCAGGTCTGTAGCATTACCAAATGCTGAAGACCTGAGTAGAGAGCCTCATTCCTCTAAGCATACTGCTCATGAACTTTGATACTCTCAACCACCTCTAGGAAAGGTCAGTTCAGATGCAGAAATGATGTGAATCATTTCAGGAAGATCAAAATTTGTGTTTTTTGTAAATGGGAATTTTAAAACATTTGTGTCAATTATAATGTTCAAAATGATAGTGCATCATTGCATTGGAATATAGTCTTTGAGTATCATGTATTGTGGTAGTGTGTGATGCATGTCGAGTGTTCACATCAAGGCTCATAGAAGAACATTATGTTTGATGCATGTTAATGTGCTGCTTTCTTTTTGACCATCATGGTAAGGGCTGCTGCTCCTTATTCTATATGGTGTTCATGCTTCCTCTGATTATGTTAAAAAGTTGACTGTACTGAAAATCAAGGTTGGCTGTACTGAAATTCAAAGTTCCACTGAATGGGTGAAGTATGTATGAAAGAAAATACCAAATTGACAAAGTGGGCAAAAGGTTTGTGGCAATAGTTAATGCTCTTTTAGTTCACCAACAGCTTCTGTTGTATGCCCAGGCAAGTCATCACTCCTTTTAACTTGCTTTTAACTCACTAACAGTTTCTGTTGTATGCCCAAGCAAGTCATTACTCCTTTTAGCTCACAGACAGGTTCTGTTGTACACCCAAGCAAGCCATCACTCTTCTCATGTCTTTTAAACATGGGCCAGGGCATGCAAATTGTTATTGGCTTTGTTGACTCCGCCATGTGGGATCCATATTAGGTTTCATTGGCAAAAATATATACACCTCCTATCTCAGTGCCATCAGGATCCAAGCTGGATGGTTTGGTCATGTTGGATAAATATACTGGATTCTCTGATGCATGCATCTATGTAGAACTACACATATTGCTCATAAACATTATAATCAATTTGACACAAACACTAACCTATACATATATTATGCAGAGTTTATTCCCTTAAATCGTCCACAAGATTCCCAGTATGCAAACCATTGATGCAAGTCTTGGTTGCAGGAATGCACTGAAATTTTGCTGCCAGTTTCTTTGCTGTACTTTATGCTGTGTTTTTTAAATATGAAAGGGGGGCGCGACGCACGTCGTCGCGCGCTGTTTTATGGAGTGCCAGTGCGTACAGAGGCCTCGTGAGGGCTCGGAGGCCATGGCGCAACCGGGACTCGAACCCGGGTCCCCACGTGGGAGGTTTAAGACACCAGCCGCTCGGTGGCTACGCCACGTCGACGCTGTGGGCTTGTGTGTTGCGCGAACACTAACAATTCTTTCACGACAGTCTTTTGTATAGCATTGCACTTAGCAATCGTCAGGAGAAAATCAATTTTGACCATGGCACGACAGGGTTCTTGGGTTCAGATTCGAATACAATTTTGGGAGCCTGCGGTGGCATCGTGGGAACGTGGACGGGTGGCGGACCGGTGCCATCCGGGCCTCGCACTTATGTAACCTTTCACACGGGCCGACACGGGGCCTGCCGCTTTGGGGCAGACAGGAGGCGGACAATCCGCGGCGGGGAGAGAGAGGCGCGATCAAACCACTGTCGTGACCGCTGCCGCCGGTTATACACTCCACCCGACCATGATACCAATGAGGAGGGGGAGGGGAATGGAACATAAAAAAGGAGAGGAACGTGGTGCAAACCTCTCTGTGCGAACGTGCATGGTACGGACTGTCACGTTACATGACGTGACGTGACGTGACGTGACGTGACGTGACCTGACCTGACGTGACCCGGCCGGGCCGCAGGACGAGCAGCTGAAACATGCCGTGGACGCGCACGGCGAGAAGTGGGACGTGATCCGCCAGCTCTTCTCCGGCAAAGAACGAGTACGACAATCCAGAGCAGGTGGGAACCGCGTCGTCAACCCTGAGCTGGTCAAGGGACCCTGGACCAAGGAGGTCAGTGCCGCCTGCTGTGCGGGCGGCCGGTCAGATGCGGCTTGTTTCTTGTCAGTCGGCGCCTTCCCATCGAAGGTGACTGGGTGTCTGGTAGGTGGACGGAGCATAAGAGAGTTGTGAATATTGTCAGTTACTGACTGGGTCACGGCCGTATTCAGGGCGCATCTGTCGAAGTGGCATTTCATCACTAGTGGACCACGTCTGTGAGTGACATTCTCCTTCTACGGAATCGTTCGGCTACATTGCGTAAGCGTGACGGTTCTTGGCAGGCCATGTCCTACCAAGATGCTGCTGCTCAAATGTAAAAAAAATGTTTCTATGTTAAGTGTTGACCGCGCGTGCGTCGGCCGCCGCGGAAGGCTTGGTATGGCCACGGGCGGCAGTGGGCCAGGGCCACTTGCGGCGGGCCCGCCGGCCTTCGGTAGCTGTCGTTACCCTCCACGCTGAAGCCTCGGTCAGGTGGGCGGCCCCTTCGATAGCGGGCAGACAGAACGATCATGCGCCGGCCTGAGCGGTGCGATCGAGGAAGGCTGAGCGGCGGCCCAAGCGGGGCGATAACGCGTTGGGCTCCGGTCTGGCCCGCCCTGACCGCTTTTGTAAATACGGACTCGGATTCGTGATCGGATGAAACGTGACCACTGGTACAATGGAGACTCGGTGTGAAATTCACTGCGGCACGGGAAAGTTTAATTCTTTGCCTTCTCGCACTGCGAGAAGATGACGAAGTCGCCACAGCGGGTGTGTGTAATTCCGTGCCGTATTCTGTAATGATTGGCACATACTATCCATTGTGACATTCCGCCGGGAGCAACGCGCAGTTTTGCACCGTGGCTACTCAGACGGGTCCTTGCTGAAGGCTCTAGTCAGGGACCGTGAGCCGCACCGCGGGCGTCGGTCCGGCCCTATCCTGGCTGGGTTCGGCTGCTGACCGACCTGAGGGTCGGCCCGGGCTGGCGGGCTCCGGGCTGCGGCCGTCACACGGTCGGCGGCGCAGGGTCACCAGGCGGCCCGGCCGGGCCGTCCATGCCGAGCCTTCCCGCGCGGCCGTTGGAAGCCCTCGATTCATTACGCCGCGACCACTCCTCGCCGTTCGAAACTCTCGAGCTGCGAGCTTCAAGGTCGGCCGGCCGGCGGTGTGCTCCCACACGGGCCGCTCCGGGGGCGGACGAGCCCGCGACCCGTCGCCGGGCCTCCCAACGGCCGCTGCGGTGCCGCTCCCAGCGCCGGCGCGCGCCGCCGCCCGATGACGGGATGGCTCGTGTGACACGCACGCCCCGGGGAGGCGCTTCTGATGCGCACCTTGGCCGCCCCGGGAGGCCGGGACCAGAGCTGGAAGTATGTCAGGCTGCGTCGCCGGCTGTTTGGTGCTCTCTGCTGCCTGGCAGCAGCGACCGACTGGCATTCGTCTGTTTGTTGTCCGTGGTTGCCTGTTACGGACTGCTGGGTCCAGCCGTGCCGTTGACACCCCTCGCGCGGGCGATGTCTGTCACCAGCGCAGCTACCCGGTACGGGCCCAGAACGGATGCGGTGCTCTGCGCTATG
>NW_023597054.1:2788392-2878270 GCF_011947565.3 Pollicipes pollicipes
GAGCAAATTCAAATAAGCGAATTCTTGTGACGCGTATGGGATTAAGAGCCAAGCATTATCCTCTCCTTCAAAGCACTCCAATAACATTTGGTGACGACCAGAGCTTTAACTGACCGAGCCCGCCGTGACGACCAGAGCTTTAACTGACCGAGCCGCCGTGACGACCAGAGCTTTAACTGACCGAGCCGCCGTGACGACCAGAGCTTTAACTGACCGAGCCGCCGTGACGACCGGAGCTTTAACTGACCGAGCCGCCGTGACGACCGGAACCTTAATTGACCGAGCCGCCGTGACGACCAGAGCTTTAACTGACCGAGCCGCCGTGCGCATAATAACACATCAGACGCCGACCATATCTCGAACGATTGATGTATCCGTAGCACTAATACCTTGTATCCGTAACACTAATACCTTGTATCCGCAGCACTAATACCTTGTCTCAATCCTACAGCAAAACTAGAAATCCCGACAAGCGTTTTGAACCGTGTGATCGGGTTTTCTTCCTCGTATCATGTATGTGACCTAGCCAGACCCCATTAAAGCTCATTGTCAGCACAACCGTTCCATGTATAATTTTTCTACCAAGCCAAAGGGCTCACGTATTAAATTTTTATAGCTGTAGATCGAGTTCTGTTTTGCTAATTTATATTGCAACCTAAGCATATCTATTGACTCTGGCCCAGTGGGTCAGATCCCACGGCGTCCGCGCCAGGATTTACATCCACGTGCGCTGTGGAATTTCCGACCTCGAGGCGCCATCCACGGTCTCAGTGGCGCAGTCGGCGGCGAGGCAGCACCAGCGAACTTGAGGCCTAGCTTCGAGGTCGTGAGCTCGCGCCGGGCTGGCTCAGGACTCGTGTGCCAGCTTCCTGTGGAATCTGATGGACTGTTCGCTACAGTCGATTGCATGCCTTCTGTGTAATGCAATATCATTTCTCGATCAATTAATGCGAGCATTCTGGATATAACACCCACTTTAACTCAAACCACACCCATTATTGTAGCATCTACGCCCCGTAGGCCAAAACATGATGCCGAATTATCAAAGAAAACTTAAGTTCTGCTCCATATTTGCACATCCAGCAGATTTCTGGAAAACCATTGGGTTTGAGCCAGGGAGACTGCTTTGAAAATCTGAAGTGGACAATGCATTTAAATACGAATGCGACGCTAACTTGACGGACATTGTTTGGAACACGGATGCCGATTTGTATTCTGCTGTGAGGGCAGTGGCCTCCTACGTTCCCTTCCCTCCCCCCCCCCCACCCGATGTTGAGCTGGGCTCCACAATGTTGGCTTGCCCACTGCCCCCCCCCCCGCAATGTTTTTGGCTGGAATGCCGTAGGAAGCGCAGGCAAAAGATGGCTATCACGCACCCGCTATTTACTTTGACCCTTCTGCGTCGTGGTGTCAACGTGGAGGAAACAGTGGGGAAACTTGGTCCCTCAATCTCAAAATTATGTCCTCAAATGATGGGTAACTTTGAATTATGGGGCTAAGCCACTTTATGTAAGACTTTGTTGGGCCATGAAGCTTTATTGCGAACTAAACATGTTACTGACGTCACTGATTCACTGGTCTCGTGAAGACTTTTACGCTAAGCGCCATTTGGTCTTCTACCCATGGAGGGCTCCGAACCTTACGTTATGTGACTTGAAACCAGACTTCTTTGCGGTACGGTCTCATAAGAAACTAAAATCGGACACAAAATGCTATTTTTGGTGCGGCAACGTTCCTTCCTCCAGTCTATGGGTATATCTATGGAATGGGATATGCGACACACAAAACGGAAGCATAAATTTTACTGTGACAGATTTTGAATCAACTTCCGTCCTAAAAACCTTTTTTTGCTATCACTCCAAATCACCATCCAGTTATTGTCATGAATGTTAACAGACTCATTCTGCCTCGGACCTGTACCGAAATAACATGAAATGACCTAAGGCGCCAGACACGGGCACGGCCATTGCCGCCCCGTGATCAGGCTGGCGCTGTCTAGTTAGCAGCCAAATGGTCCTCTTCGGCGAGCCATATATAAACACCTTTTCTAGATGGCGAACTACTCCACTAAGCGTCTCGCCACATCACGAATGTGGTCAGCATAACTTCAATGAGCTCAGCTCTACCAAAGTTGGGCTTCGGCAAGGACGGTTGGTGTCTTGCGGCAAGGCAGTTTTTTGTGAGCATTTTGCGTGTTGCAGTCGTCGAGTTTGTCGAAAGGCAATGTTTGTTGATTGCCAAATCACTCACTTTTCCCAAAAATATCACCTGTGACCTACGAATTAGCCAGGAGCAGCTGAACTTGGGTAAAGATATGCCACCATAATAGTAACCTTGATGTTGTTTTTAAATATCATTACGGCCAAGCTTGCTCTATACGTCTTGCGGCAAAAATACAGGAAAGCTCGAGTTCCATCTGGAATCCCATGGTAATTGAATTTTGAAACGTTAAGCTGCATTCTAACACGATTTCCTGGCAATTCGCAGAATTGGGTTTGCATACAACTTTCAGACTGCGAAGAAATGCAACACCATGGGCTACAGAAAATGGCGTCATTAAGTGGTGCGCAAGTATACGCATTTTAGCGAAACTTGTCTTGTAGGCCGGTTTGTTACTGTTTTGTAATGCTGAGAGAGCTAGCCCACAATAAATTAAGATGTCTTACAAATATGGGACGCATCCATTTCATGGAGATTTACACACGCCTCAGACGCGCAACAACAATTTAACACGCGCACGGGTGGCCGGTTGATTGCGACGCGCTCGGTAGGCGAGGGGGTCAATATGACCCCTGAGATAAAACAAAGCAAGGAAGCCCAAACCGAAAAATTCCCAAAGTAGGAAGGCCTGTGCATGAACTCGTTTGTGTCAAATTTTGAGATAGACTTGGTCAAAATACCTGGTGATGTTTGGACAAAATAAGGGCAAACTTCACATCGGTATCCGAGGTACCCCCAGACCTTGTCATGCAGATGCTTAAACCCTAAGGACCTGTTCTGGGCAAAATTTCAATGGTGTTGCTTTCAGGTCACACCGGTCGGAAGGCTGCACCGCACCAGTTGGAAAAGACGGCTGTTAGGAGTCATTTTTGGTCAGTGACCTCCGCTGGCCTGCAAGAAGTCCAGACACGATGTCTGTTGACATCCTTGTGATCAAGAAATCGGAAAGAAGCATCAAAAAAACTTATTCACACACATTCTTTAGTGAACAAACAATTTGGTTTTGACATCGGTCCGGCCTTGATACTGACCCAAGTTCACTGGCATTAGTCGTAATCCCAACCTCAATTGGCTAATTCTCTGAGCAAGTATCTCAGACATTGAAGGCTTCCTTTAAACGGAGTATCCCACCTAAGGCCATATTAAAAAAGAAAACATACTATAATGGAACCTCAGGACTATTTGCTTGCAAGAATAACACGGGGAAGTGCCAGTGTAGCACTGTCAAGACTTAATGAATATATCGTTTAATTACTTTCGAGTCTAAGTTGCGCTGTCAACGCTTTGTAACAGCATTGCGCTATTTCCCCGCAGTCCCGACGACCGTCGTCATGACAATCACCATGTGCACCTCTATCGGCGCGAATAAAAGAGCTTTTGTGAGTGGTCCGTTGGACAAAGACCGAGAAACGGATTGGTTGAAGTTGAACCAACGCGTCGCATGGATCATGCGTATGCTCTCGCTCCCAATTCGAAGTTCGCCTAGAGATGGGTCACTGTGGTAAGCGCTTTCACAATCAGAGGGGCCGTTTTCAACCCTGCCCCCTCGCCTTGCAAAGGTTCTGGCCATGTTCCTAACGCATGCTCTGAAAACGCGGTGCGAAGAGAAAGGAAACGTCACTTAATGTGAGTACTCTCGCAGAACTGCTGGCATGAGGCTGGTTTAAAACTCGGAAATATGCGTAATTGCCATTTAAAACGAACAGCTGGAATTTTGTAAGCACCAGCCCTCGATGGTTTCGTTTTCAGCGCTCTTCTTTGGTATTTTCGGCTTATAAATGGTGGTAACCATAAAACACCCACAGAGTTGCAGGAACTGATTGTGCTCAAGTACCGCCTTTCCTCTTAAAAGACCTCGAGGACGAAACAGTTTGGTCTCCGTTGGGTTTGTTCAGGTTTCATCCCCTGAAAGTGTAGTGATCGCCCTCAGCGTGCTCTGGCCGCGGTTGCAGCATCAGAAACAATTTTAACTTCATCCCTACTGCCCCTAGGATTTCCCCGAGTCCCACGGTCTTCCTATGTGGGCGATTAGCACTCGGCCGTGCGCCCCGGGCCCTGAGGCCTGCATTACCCCTCAGCATGCAACCCGACCCTGGGGCCTGCATTACAACTCAGCGTAGGCCCGGCCCTGGGGCCTGCCATTACCACTCAGGTACGCCCGGCCCTGAGGCCCGCATCACCCCTCAGCATGCGCCCGACCCTGGGCCTGCATTACCACTCAGCGCGCGCCCGGCCCTGACGCCCGCATTACCGCTCAGCGCGCGCCCGGCCCTGAGGCCCGCATGCCGCCCGGGTCAACAGCTGTGCTGTGTTGAAACAGGCGAAACGGTGCGATGCCTTGAGGCCTGCGGGGATAGCAATACATTTCAAACAGGCGTCAACATGGATAATGTCGCCGGCATCTGGTCGGCTCAACAAAACAAGAAATCACGAGAGAGAACGTGACAATTTAAGGTTAATCAGTTCCTCAGGCGCACCATTTGTATCTCCCTACTCGAGTTGTTAGAGGCTGTACGCCTCATTTGTCTCCACCCTCCCGTTGTTAGAGCCTTGTACGCCTGTTTCCGTTCAATGTGAACAGATACGTCCTCAGCGTCAGCAGGCTCATGATAGCCGCTCACGCCCAATCAAAGACGGAGGGGTATCTCAGGAAGTGAGGGCGCCAATACTAACTTTTTGGTCTATTCTCCATGCGTGGCCATGCCTCAGCATTCTCAGAAAGAGTGGGTATCATGTGACACCCGCGGAACCAGCGTTGTCTGCGCCTGTGAGAGAGCCAGTCAAGGCGCGCCGGTAGCCACAGCCCGACGGCATACTGCCGACACAATTAGTTGGCGTCTTTTGCGTCCCGGTGGATCAGCGACGCAAGTAATGAGGGAGCTCTCCCGGGGCCTTGTTAGTGCCCCTTCTCCGTGACCAACAGGTCGCCGGGGAAGACGAGGACTGACTGCGCACCAGAGACGGCATCGACCACGCGCTTCGCAAGCGATCGGCATACTACGCGCTTCGCAAGCGATCAGCATACCACGCGCCTCACAAGCGTGGTATGCTGATCGGTCGACAGTATTGCGACGAAACGTGGTGTCACACATTGCATTTTGAAAATGCCTCACCAAGCCGGTAACAAACGCCGTTCTTGACTACGACCCCGAGCCATTTTAGTTTAGTTGAGTTTTATAACGCTGTGAGTGTTTGGTCTAAATCGCCGCCAGAGTCAGGCCGGTACGCCGGGCTTCCAGTTGGCACCAGGTAATCGACGGACCATGTGAACACCTTGCGAACAGATCAAGTTGTCCTGGTGGGAGCAATGCTATTTCCAGTGTAACCAACGCTGCTAAGGACTCATTTTCAGCACTTGAAGCAGGATCAGCTGCCCAGCAGTCGGGAAGCGGGGGGGGGGGGGGGCAGAGATACAAAATCGAGACAAAAAGACGCCAGAAGAACATTGCAAATTTTGTGTCTTGCGAACGCTGCATGGCTCATATCAGATGAATATATAGCATGGCATGGTGAGTCAAACAGCAGCAGGGCCAAATGATGACAAGTTAAAAATTGTGAAACATCCTTCTTTGAAACTGCTCGTGTGGTAACAAGCTATGTCAGAATGTGCGTCAGCCACCAGCTGATTCATGAATAGTAGGGATACCCACTCACTCACTTTGCACAAAGTGTGGAAAATTCATAGGTGGGGTGCCTTTTTCCGTTGTCCTATTCCTCCTCAAAACCTTGGTACAAAAATCGTCGAAACGAACGTTTTGTAGTGGTCGTGCATCAAACTCAACATTGCAATTTTTCTGAAAATGTGGCAAAATCGAACAAATTAGCTCTGAATACATGAACACTCACTGAACATTCAGGTGCCACCATGGCATAGAGAAGTTTTTCAATATTCATTTCATATACTTTGGATACTTGACCTAGCAAGCTGAAGCTTTAAATTTTGCATACGTTTCGAAATGACACCCTAATGTGTGTATAGATGAGACATTAGTAATAGCCTTGTTCCTCGTAGAAAAAAGCTGAGAGACACGGGCGTCGATTTGCATTGTTTAGGTGGGACACTGACCCCTAATGTCCGATTTGGTCCCCAAACGGTGAGTTTGGGCCCCCATCCCTCTAGAGGCAAATAACAAGCATAACAGTACAAATGGGACATCAAATGTACGTCAATTTAAAGAAGATTTTCACTTATTGTGTCACAGGTAAAAGAATAACGAAAAAAGCCGTGATGTCATGTTCAGCTGAGTGAAGCTAAGTGAGGTAGTCATACTGTGAAAGCTCCGCGTTTTGTACCGTGTTTACTTGAGTATTTTCTGTTCTTTTCCATGATGCACGCCCTTTTACTACATGATTAAAGGTAGCGTTTCGCATGTATATGGGGCTCTGGCCTGAAATAGCCAGCTTGAAGGCCTTTCGGTGCTGTTCACAAGCCTGTCCTTCTTAAGACTTAAGCCCCTCTAATTTCTAAGCTACGCACCACGAAAATGGCGGACGGTTGTATCAGGGAGAGTATTTGAAAGCCATCTTGGCATTCGTGAGTTCATAATAACGTCTTCAAATCCTGCTATTTAATAACCATACGGCGATCAAGGCCAGGAAAAGCATAATCGTCGAGGCTCTCATAGCTGACGTTCGTGAGCGCAATATGCGGATGTAACCGCCGTCATGTCGCTCTCAATCAATGCTGTGCAAAATGGGATGACGTAATCAAACCGCGACGCAGTGAGGAGCATATTTACTAGACAGGAAATGTTGCTGTCTAGAATAGACTCTTCCACTTTAAAAGTATACCAGTAGTTAAAAATGAGCTTGTTTCATATACCTGATGCTTGCTTCAACCCTTGAATATGTCCTGTTGACTCTGATATTCATTTTGTACTCTTGTCTAAGTGTTTTTGCATTATTAAATGCGGTTTTAAACATGCACACACTACAACAAGCTGCGGTATTTTGTCACGATAAGATACAGTGTCCTATGGGAAATTGGAAACGGGTAGGTCAAATGTTGGCACCCAGAAACGTGAACAAGTTTTTAGAATGCAACGTTCGAAAGGGACATTGAAATATGCCAACCTCCAATTTCACGTGAATGTCAGACGGAGCAGTTATGAAAACTTGACGATCAACACCAGGCGACTAAGCCGATAGCGGCAGTCGTCCGGCAATGACCACCAAAGCAGCATTAGCCGTGTCAAACATGCCTAACGCGAGTGCTGCGTCGCAGTCTGCAGCCCGTCTTACGGCTTCCAGCTGGAGGTTTCCGTGGCAGCTTTTAATGGTAACGCACATCAACTTACGCTCTTCACTCCTAAAGCCACGTCCAAAAACGTCTGAAACCACACCACGTCGACCCTGTGTCGATTACCGAAGCATGGTTCCAACGATGGACGTTGAACCAAATGATGATAATGTCCAACGACAACATCTTCCGCCAAGGCAGAGCAAAGGAAGCGTATTTTATCAGTGGTGTAGTTTCCTACTCGGTTGGATTTGAGCTAAACACCATTGCGTTCGTAGGAAAGTGAACCTTTTCTTAGCGTATTCAAAGCCAGGGGTTCGCTGCTCACCCCCCTCCCCCCCCCCCCCCCCCCCCCCCGCTCCCCCAGCCTATTTTGCGAAACTACACTCGTGTGGTCGAGGCTTAACGACCGTGACACGTGACGGATTGGCGACCGGATTACTGCAGCGTCAGGTCTAGGATTCAGGATCCATTTCCTAAGCAGGCACAAGGCCGGTTGCCCACGATTTACATCGGTCGGGGCGCTGAGACAATGAAAGACTCCTGTTGTCGATCTGCGGACCACAGTGCATAACAAGGGTCATTTGGGGCAGGGAGCTTAGAATCGACCCGGGGCGGTGTTCGCGGGCGCCCGCAGAAGGGCCTTTGATCAAGTCCTGGTTGGAAGATACGAAGGATTCGCTATAGGTCACGTTAAGGACCCTGGTCTGCAGCGTCGGGGCCTAAAACTTTAGTCAGAGAGCACTAGCACCGGGACACCCTGGGACTATGGAGGCCTTTTTTGGTCATAGGCCACCAACAACGAACAGTCGGCTCCGTGTCGGCCAGTCAGGGGCTTCATTACAAAACTGGCAGCAACTGGGAGCTCTCCATCCCGTTTCAGCCAGAACCCTGTTATGTTAAACTAGAGTCTCTGTGCCAATTATTAGACACCTGCGCTGATAAGGGATGTGTTTTGCGTCAATGAGAGCGTTTGCGTCGATCCCGGCCAAATTTAAGGGTCAGTGGTCTCCGACATCAGGAGAGCAGCAAATGCGCATGTAGTTTCGCCAGAAAGCCCCATACAGCCCCATGCATACAGCCCGTTTTCCCCAGAAAGGCAGCTGGTGGGCAACCGGGCTAGGACGGAAACAACCCGTCAGCCCCTGACCGGGAAAAATAATACACTCCCAGTGTTCTACCCACTGGACTCCTTGCTAGGAAAACGATAAAGGGTTTCCTTCGTGTTAAAAAAGGGCGGATCAAAATGCGGTAGAAAATAGGGAGAAAGGGCATCACAAACGGGGGCCGTACATCTAGGGGGTCACCTTGGGGTGGAGGGCTCAGGCGCTTTCGGAGTGGCTGAGCCCCCCATCCCCATAACGCTGACTTAAAGGGAATGGTCCCGTTTTTGAAGACATTGAAACAGGCACCAGAGGAGATGAAATCAGCCAACTTATAACTGTTGGTGCCTTTTTCAGCGAGAAAGCCTGCTGTAGATGATAAAATGTATCAATCTGTAAATATGTCTCTCCATACGTCACTGTTTGACTGCGTCACTGAACGTTTGTATGACATTGGGGTGCTGTCAAACTAGCCGTGCGAGATTGCCACCCTCGCACTCATATTCAGTACCGCAACTTGCCGAAATGGCAGTGGCGGCGCTGGAGGTGTTCAGTGAACCAAATATCGTGATGTGCTCGTGCTTTGGCTGCTGCTTGTAGTAATTTTGCGCATTTTTTTTCGGGATTCAAGAGGTTTACCTGCCTTCAGATACTCGGTTATGGTGCTATTCTTGAGTATTCGATCATATGTCTCATTTCCGTAATAACTGCCGATGTCCGACAATGTCCGACTCCTTATATTACGTAGCGTGAAACGTGATTCGTGATTGAAACTTGCGCCGCTTGCTCAATGCTCAATGAGAGCCAATTGACGTCCACTGGAGTTGGAGTTCGTGCTCACGAACGCCAGACCTGAATGGCTCAACGAGAATATTCTTGCTGGCTTTGAACGACGCACCGCCTGGGGGTGACAGCATTTGAATGACTACTGTCATGTCATGCTTGCCTGAGTGGCCCAGGAATAGTCTGCACGAAAAAGTTGCGCATCTTCGCGAACGCCAGGCTAAGAAACTACAAAGTTTTAGGTCTTCAGAAGGGCAGTGCTGTGAGCTGCACCAACTGATCTTCAACATGGCTATTTCTTTTCAAAACCCACACAAATACAGAACACTCTTTAATCCATTTCAAGGCCTTTCTGAATTTCCGTCCCCCATTGCATATGAGCGGAAAACGAAACACTGCGCCAATTAAATACAGCTCGAGTCTGAGCTGTGGGTACAATGCTGCGGGTACAGTGCAGATCCTACTCGCATCACGGTCTGTATAATAATCCTCATATATCGTCATTGTTACTGACACATTCGCTTCAAAAGGGAAATAATCGCTCAGCATATATAATTTTGAAACCAACCAAATATTCGTTTCTAAGCTCAACTTTGACACTAAGAATGCAAATCAAAGTGCCCGAAATCCGGATAGTAATCAGGATTTGAGGGCAAGTTAGGGCAACGTTATTGGCTCAGCCTCCCCAATCCACTTTAGAAAGTTGCACCGCCTGCGTCCATCCTTGTTCCGGAGCAACAGGTAAAAACAAATACTTCAAAATTTGGAGCCTGCGTACTCGCAATCTTAGAAGTAAGAGCAGCGATGGCCGGGGTAGCAGTTACCATCAAACCGAGCGGTGTTGGCGGCCCGACACCGGGTGGCGGGTGCCTGATGCACGAGAGCAGACGTCGTGAAATAATGTCGCCAAAAACCTGCCAAAATGAATTCGTACGGTTCAAAAATTAAACCGGGGGAGTGGGGTAAATTTCACATGGAGAATTTTGAAGATATCCTCTAAAAAAATTTAAAAAATATTGCCAGCAACACCAAAGAGGGACTTCATGTTCGCTTGTCTGGCTCCAACTCCAAATGCCGGCACCTGTTCGTGGTGCTGTGAATCTTAATGCGTTCCTGTAATAGATCTATAAATTGCGCAGGTGAAACGTGCCCCTGGACTATGTTATACACATACGAAATGACGTCATATAACGTTCAAAGGTGATTCTTTCGGGAACGTTGTCACTTTCATCTGCCTACCGATCACTACCCTATATTAACAAGGGGGCCAAACGCCATGTGGCCTACGATGACTGCAACGCCGGGCATCAAAGCTTTTGTTCTGAGGCTTGAAAGCTCGCGTGGTTAAAGCTGTGTTACGTAATTTTTCCACTTCTCGCTTCTGAACGAAGATTGAACCTTCCCAGACGAGCGCGATCGCTGAGGAGCCAGTTCAATTGGCAACGTCTTTACAATCAACCCGCGTTGCGCGTGACATTGACATTATGGTCTTTTCAGCTCCCATACATTTGAGCTGAAGTGGGTTGGAGTCGCTCTGCCCTCAGTGGCACAACAGCTTGGTGCAGTGTCCCCCTGAATTACAGTTGGTTCGCAATGCGCGTTTGATGAAGCGAGCGGGGAAAAAATATTATCACGAGCAGGGAATGCATCTAGACGTTTTGGAGAAAAGTTGAGGACCGTGGTGGATGCGTGGAGGAGTACTCATGTTCTGTTTTGCTTTAACTGAAACAGATATGGTAAATCGATGACATTTTTGGAGTGCTGAGAAGCTTCATATAAACCGGATGCAATGCCGGACATATTGTGGACAATTTTCTTGTGAATTCGTAAATATATACACCAAACAACTACAGAAGCACAGAATGGCATATTGTGCATATATTTCATTTTTCAGTTTGCAAGAGAAAGGTGCAGCTGTACCCCTTCAGCTTCACAAACGAAGTGCATTTATACGAAGCTGATGCAACCTGCCGGCCTTACACATCTGTTTTCTGTGGCTATAGAAATCAGATTACAACAATAAGTGATAATTGTACTTTATTTAGATGCATATATATGCACACTTATAGCCATATATACTTAAATATATATATATATATATATATATATATTTATTTAGCCTTGACAACCAGCAAATGTACCTAACAACTTACTTAATGTGTGTATAGATGAAAGCGATCATGCAGAAGCTGGCTTCCCTACCGCTGCTCCCTTTGATAGATTTGATACTGCTGGTGCCATACCTAGCTAGACCTATTTTTACAAGATCAGGTTAGGTCAGGTCAGGTCACGATAGGTCATGACGCGTTTGCGTTTAACACTTTGCTTCTGGTTTTGCCGTTGGGTAGCACTGATTGCAGTGGGGTTTTGTGGGCTCGCAGTTTTGCGTGTTATGCCGAATTGGACGGTGTGTGGCTTGCATAGCTGCCTCAGGGATCGTTTTGCGAATTTAGCACAAAAGGGTAAGTTTTCAAATGGTGAAATTTAGTAAAAAAATATGTGTTGGATTATCATGCCCCTCAGACAATAAAGTTGCATTATATGCTTACCCAGACAAAGTGAAGCTCTCTGCTGGTGCACGCATGGGATTGCATTCTTCGGTATGCATCCCTTTATTCGTGAGATTTCTATTATCAAATCCATTCCCTAACCCATGGGGCTCCCTAACGCAATGCACCGGTTACCCAGCGGGTTGTAGTCATAGTCCGGCCGTTAGACATCCCTCACCAGTTATGTGCATCCGTCACACACTCATTAACAATGCACTGGTTAGCCAGCGGGCTGTAGTTACAAGCCGGCCGTTAGACATCCCTCACCAGTTATGTGCATCCGTCACACACTTATTAACAATGCACTGGTTAGCCAGCGGGCTGTAGTTACAAGCCGGCCGTTAGACATCCCTCACCAGTTATGTGCATCCGTCACACACTCATTTACATTTTTGCGGGTAAATTATGGAACTATGGAATCATGGAATTCAGGAACGTTACATAAAAAATTGCGTGTTGTGTTTGTAGTTGCAAAAGAAGTGCATATGGAGATTATTACGTTCAACTGAAGTGTAAGGAGTACCATTATATAGCATTTCTTGGAGAGTCTTCCCGACATTTCGTGAATGTCTTATCCATGCCGGTGCCGACATTTTCTTTTTTTTAAATACCGACCCACCCCAAGTTATTGAGCCCCCTCCCCGTTACTAATTCCTCATCAGTTCTGCCTACATGTCACCTATCCATTTCCCTTTTCCATGTACACGATACCTCAATTGTGCAAAAGTCCCAGGAATGATTTCATCCTCCCGCGAACCCAGCTTCTTTGACCGCCCCCTTTTGATCCAGCCACTAGCGGAGGGCGGGGTTTGTCGCTTTGAGCACCTCCCGTTTGCACCTTACTGAGATGTCCTGCACTGTGTGGCCGTACCCGCGCTTTAGTTCAGATGACTTTAGAAGGCCGAACGGACCGTGCCGAGTATTGTGGCGGGCGTAAGTTTCGTCGCTAAGTGCTGTCGCCCTAAGTGCTGTCGCTCTAAGTGCTGTCGCTGAACCGGAACGCTGTGACTGCACGGTGTCGTTTGCGTTCACGCAATACGCGCTGCTCAGCGTGGGCACTGATCCCATGAATCTGCCTGATCAAAGGCTTCGTATTCAGTCTGGAAAACAAAATAAAGATTACTAAAAGTTTGCGCGCAAACTTGTTGTTTGCGTCGATAATTCCGACAATATTGTGCGTGGAGGTAACAGTCAACATTGCGTAGCTTTTTTAAGGTATCTACCCACCACTTCGTTAATCTTTGACCCATTCTCTTGTCGGTGCCCCTGATTTTCCCCCAAAAATGTGCAGACTCAAACCATTATCCGTTTCATATGGGTAACCGCGGAATAATCCAACCTGTACAGTTTCCAGCCTCGCTCAACACAAAAAACTTAGGTAAATCATCAAAGTGCAACTGCGAAAAATAATACAGTGTTCTTAGCTGGTAGCAATCTTGGCGTGAACCAAGTGCTGACTCCAACGCTGTTCCGTTACGCTTGTTGCAGATCTCAACATAAAGAGTGATGCCATCCAATCGTCGGTGAAATCCCTACGCCTTAAGTACAGGGGCTGCACGGAAAGACGCCTGGGGCGCAACCCAGATCTCAAGGGGAAGCGGGCACCCAGTGCACACGCCTGGCTAACGGGCCCGGTCCTCGCAGCGGAGTGCTTGAGTGAGGTGTTCCATAAGCACTGGCCTGCACGCCTGGCTAACGGGCCCGGCCCTCGCAGCGGAGTCCTTGAGTGAGGTGTACCACAAGCACTGGCCTGGCTAACGGGCCCGGCCCTCGCAGCGGAGTCCCTGAGTGAGGTGTACCACAAGCACTGGTCTGGCTAACGGGCCCGGCCCTCGCAGCGGAGTCCTTGAGTGAGGTGTACCACAAGCACTGGCCTGGCTAACGGGCCCGGCCCTCGCAGCGGAGTCCCTGAGTGAGGTGTACCACAAGCACTGGCCTGGCTAACGGGCCCGGCCCTCGCAGCGGAGTCCTTGAGTGAGGTACTCCATAAGCACTGGTCTGGCTAACGGGCCCGGCCCTCGCAGCGGAGTCCCTGAGTGAGGTGTACCACAAGCACTGGCCTGGCTAACGGGCCCGGCCCTCGCAGCGGAGTCCCTGAGTGAGGTGTACCACAAGCACTGGCCTGGCTAACGGGCCCGGCCCTCGCAGCGGAGTCCTTGAGTGAGGTGTACCACAAGCACTGGCCTGGCTAACGGGCCCGGCCCTCGCAGCGGAGTCCTTGAGTGAGGTACTCCATAAGCACTGGCCTGAAAACTCAAGGGTGCCTGCTTGACCTCGTATCACTGCTGCCCATGCCTAGGCCCACTGTATGCAGCCCAGGTCCTTTTTGCACGGCGAAACAAAACTAGATGCTTCCGTCCGTGCAACGTCCGCGATTCCCATTAGGGGTTAAAGCAACGCACACCGTTCCACCTCAATGGTATCTGAAAGCTTGAGAAATGGACATTACGCTGGGAATGGGCAGATTGAAGCAAACCGCGCCACGGATTCGGTGCTGCTGTCAAGCACAAGTTATTGCTGACCCGGAGGAATTTCCAGTCGTGCAGCTAACAGCGAAACGCGGGGAACACACCAGAGCCGTTCCAATCGCAGTCAGCTAGACTTGGTGGCTGAGACACCAGGTCGGACATCGAGCGGAGCTCGAATAATCAACACAGCTTCACTGTATTAAAACAGCATCGCTATATACATACATATATATATATATATATATATATATATATATATATATATATATATATATGTATGTATATCGCCATCTGGAACAGCAGCATCGCATCCGCATCGCAACACCAGGCTATATGGAACAGCATCGCCGTCAAGGTACACACCAATGCCGAAATAAAACGAAGTAAACTATGACAGCAGATATTGATTCCCATATGTAGCATCATTATTGTGCATTTTGAAACGTCATTACTCAAGTTTGTGATGAAGGGTAGGTTTAAATGCCAATTGCCTAGTTGTTTTTGTTTTTGTTTTTGTTTTTTGTTTTTGCTTGATGGCATGCAAGTTTAAAATTCGGGACCATTGTGCAGTACCGTATCAGGCATGGCTGCAAAAAAACGTCAAAACACAGGGTTCACATTTGTCTACATCACATTGCACGCAAAGCTAGCTGGCACATGACGTATACACCAACCACACACACTAAGGAGAAGGGTAAGCAGATTTCAGCTGGTACCAAAGCACGCTTACAGGACACGAACACACCATTCCGAATATGAATTCAAGCCTATATACATACCGGCCTTTACAAACACCTCCTTGTAGCAAGAGCTTTCCTGCTCCAACCTTAAGTCTTCTTGTTCGCTCTTGCTCACATTATGCTGGTGGCACGCCATATACCACTTTCCGTAGCCATGCTGTCTCGTGCTGTCGTGGGTGCATTTTTGGATATGTACTGTCCAACCGTCTGTTTAAGGGAGACATTTGTGATTTACTTTTAACAACTATTACTAACAATTCACTGAATGGAAGGTCTGCTCGGTTGCCGACAATCCTGCCCTCGGCATTTCACCCATTTATTCGTTGCTGCAAAATTATTAGTGAAGCAATCGCTAGTGCTTGATTGCAGTGGTACAGTCCAACCGATCACACTTCTGGTGCAGACCGAGAGCTCACCAGGTAACCCCAGTGTTAGATTACATTGGTGCCGTCCTATTGACCAGACGTATGGCGCAGACCGAGAGCTCGCCAGCCAATGGCAGCACGCTGGGATGAGCCACAATGCCACAGCCCGCACAGGTGCGGAGCATACACTCTTTACGGCGACGTGCACTGCAGCTCTACGACTCAGTCT
Organism: Pollicipes pollicipes; assembly: GCF_011947565.3. NCBI lineage: Eukaryota > Metazoa > Arthropoda > Thecostraca > Pollicipedomorpha > Pollicipedidae > Pollicipes > Pollicipes pollicipes. The sequence goes on from NW_023597054.1 coordinate 2,804,089, forward strand.
TTTTACAAAATCTGCGGACTGTTCCGTATTTAAAGCGGACATTGTCGAATGTTCTGCACATTGCCGAATGTTCTGCACATTGTGTGAGAAAATCCAGCAGTTGTGCAAGTGCGGCTTAATTCACTTGAGCCATATAGGCAAAACCTTTCGATGGTTACCCAGTCGCTTGGAGTGAACGCATTTGATGCCTCTAGTTCATCAGCTGAGTAAGCCAGTAGCTGCGGGCCATTTCCCACGTCAAGCACGTCATTTACAACGATTCTGAATAATGGAACTTCCTCACTGAAAGCAATGGCAAGAGAAAACTCCCTGGGCTGGCGTCCTTTTGCTCGACAAGTACCACGTTCCTTTTGGTATGCTGCGTCAAAAGGCAACATTCTCCGGCATTGGGACAGTTTCCTCCTCTAGGTATTGTTCCAAAAAGTCACTAACATGAATGGTTCGGACTTCATTCGCTCCCCAGTTCTTACATTTTTGCGGTCCACCAACGTGCACCGAAAGATATTGCATTTTGATTTGATATTGTCGACTCAATCAAGTTTCACCGCAGCTGTGGACACAACTTATACCAGTAGACAATGTTTTTACATCTCGAGGGTAGTTACCACAAGCTTCCATCGTTATTTGCTTCAAGCTCTCAGACAGACTGAAGGTATGTGTAGTAAGTTGTAGCCGTAGCTAGACGCTGTGCCGAAAGGTATGTGTAGTAAGTTGTAGCCGTATCTAGACGCTGTGCCGAAAGGTATGTGTAGTAAGTTGTATCCGTATCTAGACGCTGTGCCGAAAGTCACCTTCACAGCAGCAGTCACGGCCGCCCTGGCACCTTCCGCCCAACGAACGCCTGAATGGGCCCCAATGGAGCACTGCCGTTAATGCGGTGCTTCGCAGCGGCGGCAATGACGGATTGGGGGTGCCGTAGAGATGGTTGAGAATTGCTTTAATTTGATCTAAATCGACTGAACGAGCCACTGTATTGCTCACCAATGCAGTAATGTTTGGTTCGAATCGACTGAGACCCTCAATTTGTGGAGCGTACCTGCAATTGATGGAAGCTGAAGGAACGTTTTAGTAAATGATGACCATGAGACATGAGCACAGTCTATAGTTGGGGGAAAACGTCGAGAAAGCCCTCTGTCTGAAACAATATTTGAGCCCAAGAAGATATAATTCGGAAGACGGACGTCACATTTCAACTTCGACATGATTAACCAGAATATCAAAATTCGATGAAACCTTGTCGATCAAAATGTTTGTTTTACCCTACAGCCAGCACCAGCTCCGTCGCGCACGGGACGGCGCTCGGAAAAAGGCCCCGTGAACCCATGAGCAAGACCTCGCTTTAACACGCACCGGGTAGCCGATTGAGTACCCTTCGCTTGGATGAGGGTCGGTTTGACCCTCTGTGATCTAAAAAAAAAACTAAGAGAGCTGGAGACACCAAATTGCGCGGGTTGACCTGTATATGAACTTACTTGTAAGTGAGTTCTAGGTTCTTGGGTCATGACCCCCAGGTTAAACAAGGTCAAACATGGTTAAACTCCTGTTTGGTGTTTCAAGACCTCCCCAGACCCCTTCATACCACTCCATGAACCTAAACACCTATTCTAAGCAAAAGGTCACTGATGGCCTGCCCCATAGGTCGGCGACTTTACAAGATACATAGTTCTTATATTACAAGATTTGCTATTCAGTTACCTATAGCACAAAGTTTTATCACTGACCTGTCGCAGGTCATTGTCAGACCTTGGCTCTCAGCGAAGACAATTTCTAGAGAATCGTTCAATCTGGTGCAACAACAGGGCGTTATACGATATGACACATGTTTGAAATATAGGCAACCTAACCTAACCTATATAATAGGCAAAACGTTAATTATATTCACTATTTAATGGACTTAAGGTAAGGTATGAAGGTCGGACAGAGGTCCAAGAGGACCTGCTTTTTTAGTGAGAGCTTGTTCTATGAGTTGGTTTCTGGAGTGTTTTTTTTCGAAGTTATCAATAGCAGGAACCGCCGCATAATTTTCCATGGACTTCTCAAAAGTCAGAAAAGTTTTCTGGCCTAAGATGATACAGGTCAACATTTTGATTCTGGGAACACACATCACCTACCTTAACCCTTGACGCCCATTCAGATACGAAAGAGCAATCCATTCTCGTAGGATTTCAATCTCCATGACTTTTTAAAGGGTAAAAAGGTCACTGACCTTGAGTGCACATCAGCGACTGTTTGCTTGGAGCAGGTATCTTGGTTCCAGGCGGCTGCGTGAGGAGGTCTGGTTGGCACCTTGGACAGCAATATAGGGTATAGCCTTGTTTGACATAGTATGACCCAAATATTATGGAACCTCAAATTATGACGCCCTGTCAAAATCGATACAGCCCAGCCTACCCTGTAAATCGATACAGCCCAGCCTACCCTGTAAATTTGGTGTCTCCAGCTCTCTTCACTTTTGAGGTGTCCGGAGGTCAAGCTGAACCCTGCATCCGAGTGAAGGGCATCCAACCAGCCACCTGAACGGGTCTCAAATAGGGCTCACATTCGCGCTGGGTTTGGCACCGCACAATCTAAATCCAAGCGACCGTTATCTGGTTGATAAATGATCATTCGGAAAGTAGGCGTGTGTTGCACATCTACCTATTACAGCGGCGTAGCGAAGTTAACATAAGATGAAGCATAAAACAACTATTTCGTGTATAAAGCGCGGGTATGGTTGTACACAGCAAAAACGGCCACTTTCTTTACGTCGTATTTGGTACTTGACAAGCACTTAATATTGGTTGTGTGTGTGTGTATGTGTATGTGTGTGGACAGGTGCTGGGCCTGATGGTGGCGTGTCTCTCGCACGACCTGGACCACCGGGGCACAAACAACGCCTTCCAATCCAAGACGGACAGTCCGTTGGCAAAGCTCTACTCTACAAGCACCATGGAGCACCACCACTTCGATCAGTGCATCATGATCCTGAACAGCGAGGGCAACAACATATTCCAGGTACGTTCTCCAGCACTGTTTCAACCTGTCCTGTAAAATAAATGCAATGGCATTTTGGCCCGGTGATTAACCCTCGCCCTGATAGGGTGGACGATGCGACCCCTCCATTCCCTTAGGCTGTTTGGGCACGCCTCTTACTTGGCGTACTGCGCAATTGCGCCCCAATTTTAGCAGCGTGTGGGGCACTCACTGTGCTTGTTTTGACAGCAAAAACGTGTCCCTAGCTTTTTTAATTCGGAGCAGCGGTGGTGCTTTAAGGGACACTGTGCGGCGATCTACAGCCGGTGCACCTACTACAGTGTGGTGCTTTAAGGGACACTGTGCGGCGATCTACAGCCGGCGCACCTACTACAGTGTGGTGCTTTAAGGGACACTGTGCGGCGATCTACAGCCGGTGCACCTACTACAGTGTGGTGCTTTAAAGGACACTGTGCGGCGATCTACAGCCGGCGCACCTACCACAGTGTGGTGCTTTAAAGGACACTGTGCGGCGATCTACAGCCGGCGCACCCACTACAGTGTGGTGCTTTAAAGGACACCGTGCAGCGATCTACAGCCGGTGCACCTACTACAGTGTGGTGCTTTAAAGGACACTGTGCGGCGATCTACAGCCGGCGCACCTACTACAGTGTGGTGCTTTAAAGGACACCGTGCGGCGATCTACAGCCGGCGCCGGCGGCGCGACAACGACGGCGCGGGGCGCGGGCGGCATTGCACACAGAACTAAACAAGGAACACGGCTGTTTACTTGTTGCGTCGCCATGGGTCATGGTCTCGTAGGTATGCCGTTGTAAGGCCAAAAATTGCGATCTGCTGTAAAATTAAACTTTTGGCCCGGCATAATGGGTAAAGGTTTGACCTAATAAAAAAACAGTTCTAATCGTCAGCTTTTATTGAAAATAATATCCTCATCAGTCAGGGTTATCAAAAAAGACGGATCTGGACCAGAACTTATCCAGTGAATTGAGGTAAATAATTGACATACAAGGGTATATGAGGTTAGTCAATGTCACGTTCCCTCCGTTTGCATGTTATGCGTAGATGCCTTCTGGTATATCTCATGACTTTCAAGCCTTACCACTCATTCCTTTCACCAGTGCATACTTCTTCAGTTCTTAGCATCCTTATTCGAGAAAAACACAAGCACGCAGCCACGCGCTGTGCACATTGCAGGCTGCTCTCCAAGACACAGCAGTGGACGGAGGTCGCTGCTCTCCAAAACACAGCAGTGGATAGAGGACGCTGCTCTCCAGGACACAGCAGTGGACAGAGGACGCTGCTCTCCAAGACACAGCAGTGAACAGAGGACGCTGCTCTTCAAGACACAGCAGTGGACAGAGAATCCTGATCTCCAAGACACAGCAGTGAACGCAGGATCCTGCTCTTCGGAGACACAGCATTGGACAGAGGACGCTGCTCTCCAAGACACAGCAGTGAACAAATGACGCTGCTCTTCGGAGACACAGCAGTGAACAAGGATTGCTCTTCGGAGACACAGCAGTGGATAGAGGACGCTGCTCTCCAAGACACAGCAGTGGACAGAGGACGCTGCTCTCCAAGACACAGCAGTGGACAGAGGACGCTGCTCTTCGGAGACACAGCAGTGGATAGAGGACACTGCTCTTCTGAGACACAGCAGTGAATAGAGGATCCTGCTCTTTGGAAACACAGCAGTGAACAGAGAACGCTGCTCTCCAAGACACAGCAGTGAACGCAGGATCCTGCTCTTCGGAGAGACAGCAGTGGACAGAGGACGCTGCTCTCCAAGACACAGCAGTGGACAGAGGACGCTGCTCTTCGGAGACACAGCAGTGGATAGAGGACACTGCTCTTCGGAGACACAGCAGTGAATAGAGGATCCTGCTCTTTGGGGACACAGCAGTGGACAGAGGATCCTGCTCTCGCAATACAAAACATGAGCATGCAATATAATATTATCTGAGCTCTCATGTCCTAAATTTAACGTCTCTACGAGGCACTATCTCACGCCTCGGGTCTTCTTTTTTTCAAGTTTCACGACTGCTTTGAGGCCGCGTGCGTGCGCGTGTGAGGGAGTGCGCGCGAGCGTTAGTGTTTGTGGTGCGTACGCGTGTAACTACGTGTGTGTGTGTGTGTGTGTGTGTGTGTGTGTGTGTGTGTGTGTGTGTGTGTGTGTGTGTATGTGTGTGTGTGTGTGTATGTGTGTGTGTGTATGTGTGTGTATGTGTGTGTGTGTGTATGTGTGTGTGTGTGTGTGTGTGTGCGTGTGTGTGTGTGTGTGTGTGTGTGTGTGTGTGTGTGTGTGTGTGGTGTGTGTGTGTGTGTGTGTGTGTGTGTGTGTGTGTGTGTGTGTGTGTGTGTGTGTGTGTGTGTGTGTGTGTGTGTGTTGTGCGGCTTCGGGTGTGCAAATGTGGGCGAGGAATCAGTTCTTGATTCACAAAAGCCGGCGTAAGCGCCACTTTCGTCATTCGTGTACTGTGTGTGCTTGATACATGCATGTACAGGCATCGATTGACTTGTTCACGTTCAGTCATGTTTTTCCATCATGCATTTGCTCATTATGGAGATCGGTTGTCACATGTTTTGAGTAGCTTGAGATGGCGCGCCTCACGACATCAAAGAAAATGCAGTGCAGCTGTAATTCTATGTTAGATAGCGTTCTCATGACATTTCTGAAAGCCATCATGTGCGAAAGCTAGTGAGGGGAAATTTAGCTGCAATCGCGCGCAAGAAAGCTGGAATTCTGATACTGACAGGGCTGTGTGACTGCCAGGCGATGTCCCCTGATCAACCGCCTGTCCGGCGGGTGACGTTTCACTGGCCGGCATCTGACCTCCAGTTAGTGCTTCTCCTGACCAGCTATCTGCCCTCCAGGTTGTGCCATTCTAGCCGGCTATCTGTCCATCAGGTTGTGTCTCTCTGACCGACTGTCTGTCCGCCAGGTTGCGTCTCTCTGACCGGCTATCTGTCCATCAGGTTGTGTCTCTCTGACCGACTGTCTGTCCGCCAGGTTGTGTCTCTCTGACCGGCTGTCTGTCCATCAGGTTGTGTCTCTCTGACCGGCTGTCTGTCCGCCAGGTTGTGTCTCTCTGACCGGCTGTCTGTCCGAGAGGTTGTGTCTCTCTGACCGGCTGTCTGTCCGCCAGGTTGTGTCTCTCTGACCTGCTGTCCTTCCTCCAGGCACTGACTCCCGAGGACTACCGCTGCGTGATGGACACAGTGCAGGAGGCGATCCTGTCCACCGATCTTGACCAGTACTTCAGGAACAGAGACCGCTTCGAGCGCGTCGTGCAGGACGGCGAGGTCGAGTGGCACGACGAGGCCAAGAAAAAAGTGGGTGCCGAGGTGGTGTGACACCCGTTCATGCTCAGTCTGAGGGTTTGGCCCGGCAGACACCAAGCGTCAGTCACCAGCGATGCGTTAAGATGGCCTCAGGGGTGTGGTCTCCTTTTAGTTGCGGGGCAGAAAGTTTCCAGGTTCCTTCCGCCCTCTAACTTGAGCTCCAATATTCTTAACTCTGAGGGGAAGCGAGCTTAGCCTGTTGAGAAAGAGCCGTTTATCGGTGTATTTTGGGGAAAGGTGTCGTCATTTTTCACTGTTCAGCACCCCCTACGCTTGCGTACGTAGGGGGGGGGGGTACGTTTGCATCCACGCACTGATGGCGCCGTGTGTGTGTGTGTGTGTGTGTGTGTGTGTGTGTGTGTGTGTGTGTGTGTGTGTGTGTGTGTGTGTGTGTGTGTGTGTGTGTGTGTGTGTGTGTGTGTGTGTGTGTGTGTGTGTGTGTGTGTGTGTGTGTGTGTGTGTGTGTGTGACCGCTGCTGGGCATGTGTTTCAGTTCTCATGGGAATGCTGATGACGGCCTGTGACGTTAGCGCCATCGCCAAGCCGTGGGAGATTCAGCATCGGGTGGCCAAGCAGGTGGCCGACGAGTTCTTCTATCAGGGCGACCTGGAGCGGACCAAGCTGAACGAGCAGCCCAGCGTGAGTCCGGCGCGCGCCTCTCGCCCGGCTGGGGCCGAGGGACACCACCAACGGCAGACTAGCGGGCGCCTCTCGCCCGGCTGGGGCGAGGGACATCACCAGTGTGAGTCCGGCGGGCGCCTCTCGCCCGGCTGGGGCGAGGGACATCACCAGCGTGAGCCCGGCGGGCGTCTCTCGCCCGGCTGGGGCCGAGGGACATCACCAGTGTGAGTCCGGCGGGCGCCTCTCGCCCGGCTGGGGCGAGGGACATCACCAGCGTGAGCCCGGCGGGCGCCTCTCGCCCGGCTGGGGCCGAGGGACATCACCAGCGTGAGTCCGGCGGGCGCCTCTCGCCCGGCTGGGGCCGAGGGACATCACCAGTGTGAGTCCGGCGGACGCCTCTCGCCCGGCTGGGGCGAGGGACATCACCAGCGTGAGCCCGGCGGGCGCCTCTCGCCCGGCTGGGGCCGAGGGACATCACCAGTGTGAGTCCGGCGGACGCCTCTCGCCCGGCTGGGGCCGAGGGACATCACCAGCAGCAGACCAGCTCGGGGTCGCGTCATGGCTTACTCTAGTGGAGTCGGACGTCACGGGAAACCTAAGCCGATCAGCGGCGAGGTAGATGGGCGACAGTGGGCAATTTGTCCACGTTTCTGGGGCTATATTGGTTATTTTTGCGGCGTTTAAGGCAGCGATGAGCTATGCTTACCTTCAGTTGGGTCGCCAGGTGCGATCAGGTTCTGTCAGGTACATTAGTCTGGGTCGTGCTCAGCTATTTTTACGATGCTTCACTTTGCCACCCGACGGGAGACTATTGACGAGCAGGGCAGGCAAAAACCTCCTACCACGCCCAATATCATTCAGCCAGCAAGGACAGTTCGCAGGACAAACTCTCTGTGGCATCATGGGCTGAATGATGCTGCAGTTTGCCAATCGATTTAATGTTTACGTTTGTCTTCTTATCTAATTTTTGTCCCTTTTGTCTGGAGATGGCCTAGCAGACGGCCAGCTTTGTAGGATGAGGGGAGAAGAAAGCGACTGCAGATGGCCTAGCAGACGGCCAGCTCTGTAAGATGAGGGGAGAAGAAGGCGACTGCAGGTCACGCGGTCGCCTTCTTTGTTAAATTACTCTCTTCGCTTTTCACCTTCTTCATAACGTGGTCGCTTTCTGTATTGGCACGGGTCCAGTCACGCTTGATGGCACAGCTTGAACAAAGCACGCGAGCGAGGGCTTCAAGAAGGTGACGTGGCTGGAAGGTGCCTCGCGTTCGCTCCACTCCAATGTTAGCAATTTGCAGCCGGCACATTCGCCTCCAGCGTAGCTGCTTGCTCGTCTGTATTTGCTCTGGCTGTTGAGATCTGACATCAATGTTGAAAAACCTGTTTGGGGCGCGGTCTCACTCGTCATCAAACTTTGCAAGGCTTTGGGCGTGACTGATGAACTGAGGCTGGGCTCTAAATTCTGGATTATGCTTTCCGCGAGTTAAAATGAGCTTAAGTTCTGATTCTCATCTTCAATTTGTTCCCGACCAGTAGGCATCGAAGTGCTGTAAGGAAAGAAAGTTTTGAAGAAGGTGTTGTACGTGAGAAGGTTTTGCATGCACCATCTTAAAATTGTGATGTTGAAAAAAATTGTGGTCATTGAGTTGCCGGGTAATGAACTGATAGCATGCGGGAAGAAAACGCGGAAAATGCGGGAGAGAGTTGGAGGCGTTACAGCGTGACGCGGCAGGCTAGTTTCCCATCAGTCACGGCCGCCTGGCCGTTCAGTCGTGTCTGCCTGAGACTGCGTGCAGTGATGCATGCGAAGCACCACGGCTCATGCCAACGGCGGCAAATCAGGCCCTCGCTGACAGCCCCTGGAGTCGCCCGAACGCGCCTCAAACACGCTGTGTCGAGACAGACACCACGACATCGTCGCAGCCAATGAGGCGTCATCGAACTTCTCCTGTCTCTTCGAGATGAGTTTACACTGGCTGCTATGGATCACTTCACGACACTTGTAACACGCGATCAACAGGCTGGTGCGACGCCAAGCTGTGTGGAGTTCGAGCAGGGGTGTCCTGAGGCGAGTGAACACCGCCGAGGAAGACCCAAACCACAGCTGACAGCGGTCACAAAACGTTTGCTACCGAAACGCCGGGAGGGAGCTGGTGCACTCTGCTTTCGAATACCTGTTGTCTCTCTGCTCATAGGTTACCGTTGTTTAACGCACCAGGCTCACAATGGCAGTGCCTGGTGCACAGGGGTACTTATCTTGCCCTCCGTGCGCAATGTGATCTTAAACTACGATGGGAAAGTTGTAAACTGGTACTTGTAATCCTTTTCCAACCGATTCCCAAGGAAAGCAAGACTTGGAAAACGACTGCATGCTGTTGTTTGATTCGTAATCAACCCTAGGGCTGTGTAAAATTTCAAGCCATGATGCTCAACAACCTATTGCTATCACTGAAAATAGCTCTAAATGTAGTATGTAGCATGCACTAAATATGTGCATTTTATGCAGGATTTTTTTAAAGATGCGATTGATCTACAAAAATGCACGAATTTAACACTACGTGGTATCTGAAGATGGCACTGGATGTGGTTAGTCGTCTGATGTGCCGCGTTTATTTGCGTCTGTGCAGCAAGAACACCGCATCGCGTTTATCAAGCCGGGTATGTCTGTTGGGCGCACGCAGGTATGTACATGCACGCATGCGACCGACCTTCCTGACCTGCCCGGTCAGTCAGGAGGTCGAAATCCAATGTACGTACGACGCTTCAGCATCATTGCGCTGTGTGGACGTAGCTGGCACGATCCCAAGGGTGATGAACTGCTCTCTGACAAGGACCTAACGTTACAGGCCATGATGGACCGGGAGCGAAGGGACGAACTGCCCAAAATGCAAATGGAGTTTATCAACTTGATTTGTATACCTCTATACAAGGTACGTGTGCTCGATGAGATGAGCCATCATGCATTCGAAAGTGGGAAGGGTTGGGAGCTCTTGTTCTGAGCATAACCGAACTTCGGTATGCCCAGAGCCACTGGTTAAACGGCATTACCAAGAGAGCGTTCACTTTCTTGACAAAGCTCGACGTTTGGAAGTTGCGCTCGTGACCATGAGCACAGCGTCGAAGTCTCTTGCTTTGCCAATATAACCAATGTTTGGCTGACTAGGGGCCGTCCGTAAATTACGATATTCGTCGAGTGGGAGAAAAGTCCTGTAATGGAGCGGCGTGACGGAAGCGTAACTAGGGAGGGAGGGGACGCTTCCAGCAGCGTAACGGTACCCTCCGGTGAGGGCGGAAATCATGTAAACTTAGGTAAATACAAATCAAGCTCTTAAAGCTGAACACCAGAGACCTCTTAGCATGGCAAGGAACACGCCCGTTGCTTGTTTTACACATCTCTAACCCAGCAAGGGGCCGAGGCGGCGTTCCTTTTTCAGGGGAAGGTGGGTTTAAGCCGGCGTAACCTTAACCAGCGCGTAGCCACAGGGAGACGGCGTTGACATTGACAAAAATATCTACAAGAACACCGGATCTAAAATTCCGTAAAAGCAGGAGTTTAAGGCTTGTACTGTATACACCAAACATGCGTGGAGTTGAGTCGAAAATCACGCTTCCCTTAGGTCAGGTGCCGCACATCTGATGGGAAACCAGTGATATACAGCGGCCATATACAGCGGCGCCCACAGATGCTGCATTTGTCTGCCCGCCCGCACCGTCAGTGACAGTGTAGAAGTGCGGCAATATGACAAACCCTTTGTTTCTGTAAGCTTAGCTCCCAAGATGCTCAAATGAAGTTTGAATTATCATCGGACAAATCGATTGTCTTTGTCGTGGTGGGGCTGGGTTGATGAGGCGCCTGGTTTGTCGTCAAGCGGCTGATGTCGAAAACGGAGCATCATGTTGTGCTTTTTATGCCACCGGTGCATTTGGGCAGCTGGACTGGGCAGCGCTCGGAGCCTCGGTGGTGCGCTCTGACTGACAGGTGTCGCGCGCCTGTCCCATAAGCGTGACGTATCACTCGGGTCTGAGGCGGCCGCGGAGCTCCGGACGGCACGAGCCGCCAGAGCGGGCCAATCTCGAGCGGCGGCCCGACAGCGCGGCTGGCGATCTCCAGCCATCGATCTCGCGCCCGTCTCGCTCTCCTATGATTTAGATAACACTCCGGGCGCCGCCAAAGCGGGCAGCTCGCTGCGATCGATGGCACATCTCGGTCGGCGCGTAACCATTTCCACGATGCGACTGCAGTGTTTGGGGATGCATGGACTCAATTTTCTTAGGAAGTCAGTATCAGATCATTGCGTACCTGTTCTCCGTAACAGCAAGGTCACATTACATCGAAATATAAGGCATTGTTACCAAGATTGCGATATCATATATGCAAGCTCGCTACTTCTCTTCCTCCAGCTGCGACAGAGCCCGATCGCTGCGGTGATAATCAGACTGTGACAGAGCGCGATCGCTGCGGTGATAATCCTCGCTAAACGACAAATTCTCCCGATGCATTATGTACTTGTAGTGCGCTGCTGTGTGGTATAGTCCCCTGACGCCGTCGGCAGGCGCTCTCCGAGGCGTTCCCCTGGATGCGGCCCATGTACGAGGGCTGCCTGCGGAACCTGCAGCATTGGCAACACCTGGCCGATCAGGTCGACATGGGGCTGACCTGGATCGACCGCGACTCCATCGAAGAACCGGTGGAAACATCTCATGACAGTAGGTGGCCGACCACACGTACGCCGGACGACATACTCTGGGAAGGGCCGAGCCCGCAGTCGGCTGGTGCCTGAGCGCTGGTGCCATGACACAGCGGGGGCTGGTGCCATGACACAGCGGGGGCTGGTGCCATGACACAGCGGGGCTGGTGCCATGACACAGCTGGAGCTGGTGTCATAATCAAAACCTATCTCTCCAGCTGTGTCATGACACCCCGGAGCTGGTGTCATGACACAGCTGGAGATGGTACCATGGCACAGCGGGGGCTGGTGCCATGACACAGGTAGAGCTGGTGTCAGTGACACAACTGGGGCTGGTGCCATGGCATCAGCGGGTGCTGGTTCCGTGGCACAGCGGGGGCTGGTGCCATGGAATCAGCTGGGGCTGGTGCCGTGGCACGGCGGGGGCTGGTGCCATGACACAGCGGGAGCTGGTGCCATGACATAGCTGGGGCTGATGCCATGGCACGGCGGGGGCTGGTGCCATGGCACAGCGGGGGCTGGTGTCATGACACAGCGGGGGTTGTTGCTGTGACAGCGGAGGGTTGTTTTGCACCCAAAGAGTTTGTACCAGCATAGGCGACTTTGAGCTAAGATGGCACGCCAAGCGGAGCTTGCTGAATGTACTGAACCCAGAAAACAAGTTGCGCCACGACAATCCAGCGGGTTACATTGACTTCGGTTGGCTTGGCCGGAAGGAACGCGGAGGGATGCTTTTGGTACCGTGTAAGACTACGACATTGCCAGTCGCCCCTCTATGGCCACAGCTCAGTTGACATGTTTGCAAAAGTCGGACAAATAAGTCACTTGCCGCGACTCGTGACCGCCTGATGTCAGCCCCGTCGGTGCTCCCTTAAATACCTGCTCGTTTTTTCCACACCAATTCTACTCATTTTGAAGACGCAAAGGAGCACAATGGGATGTGCAGTCCAAGAATGCATCAGTTACCAGCACTGTCTGCTAAAAGAATGCCGGCACGTCTGTATTGCAAAAGGGGTTACGAATGCGGGGTTATTTATTATGTGCGGCGGAGGGATGCCAAAATTTGTCCTACTCCTGATTTACCTGAAATGGTATCATACCTTACAGTTCGCAACGGACAGGTTTTGATTCATCTGCTCACGAGAGAAAAGGATGCCAAATAAACTAAAAGCCGATAAAAGCGGACGGTAGCTATGTCAACTAGCGTTAGTCTGGAAAAGTCCGTGTCCGTCCCCACGGCCGTCGGCTGACCGACTGCATCGCCGATCGACTACAGAACCACTCTCAAATGGAGTGAAGTCTCAGCCGAGCAGTGCCTATTTCTGATGTCATCCATAGAACATGGCCTGTCATCGAGCGCGCCTCTCGCTCAGTTCGGTCTTGGACCATATCCCGCCACGTTATTGCCTGCCAGCCGAGAGCTGCCGCCAACATTCGCGGAAGGAGTCTAGCGCACAGAGACAAGGCCGACGGCAGCACACTCCTCAGGCTTGTCACTTCGGCCGTGTGCCTGGACATCCGGCAAACTTGGCGCTTTATGGGAGTGAGTTGCCAGCGCGTCAGCGTCACTGGTTTGCCCAATTTACTTTGCATTTAATCCGCATTCGGCTAGTCTCCAATCTGATTTCATTTGACTCCATTCCTCAGCAATATTGTCATTATCACAGGGGACCGTAGATGCATTGTCTCACGAACTGTCGAGCGTTTTCCTCTCGCCAGTCATCTAAAGCCTCAGGTATCCGGCGTTGTGTTCGGCATTGCTGGCTCCGTGAGTTTCGGTCGTTGGCCTGACTTGACTCCTAACTGCTTTATGTAAAGTAGCCGTGGCACTGCGTTTGAAAGACCATTATACCGATGCTACTGCTCGGATAGCAAGCGCAGATTTCACCTTACCCGGGGCGGGTAAGGGATGTGTCATTGTGTCATCAATTTTGGGGATGTGCCATCCCCGTGATGTGTCATTCTGAGAGATCCTTCAAGGCGTGTTTTGACTTTTCGTGATGGTGACCGGAAGATGCTTATATTTCTCTTATTATTTGCAAATGCATTTATGTTCAAAACAAACAATGATACCTGGGCTGAGTTTATGACTTCTGTGTACAAAGAACGTAACCCACTTAAGCCTCTGTGTTCGGACATGACTCCAGCCGCATCTCTTGTAATATCCACTTCGGGATTGCGTGCATTCGCACGCAGACGTAGAAACACGGTGCATTAATTGTCTGTTTATCCTCCTTTATCTGTTTCAGTCTCAGTTGATCGCATTACACTTCAAGGCAAGGCCCAGGAGTCACCAAACCATCCAGAAGTCACGAATCAAGGCCTGGATGTCAAGGTAAGGTTCAAATGTGCGGCCTACAGATAGCTAGGCAGAAAGTCTCCCAAGAGGTTTTCCCCTTGCTTTCTGGGTGCACCCCCTGTGCTCGCTTATACGTAAAATTAAACTCATGCGTCGAGCAAGACAAGCTGCATGTCAAAATGAGCGTTGCCTACGGTGGTGAGATTGTAAGGCCGCCACCAGCCGCGCGTACACGGGTTCAGACCAAGCCATCCGTCCGGACCCCGGGTGAAGAGGCGCTGTCACCTTGCGGACCATGCCATCCGTCCGGACCCCGGGTGAAGAGGCGCTGTCACCTTGCGGACCACGCCATCCGTCCGGACCCCGGGTGAAGAGGCGCTGTCACCTTGCGGCCGTTTTGCGACAAATGTCTCCGCTAATCACTTCGGAGAAAGAAGCTCAAATTTGTAGTAGCATAGTTTCAAAATCATTAGTTAACGAGGGTTGTTTCAAACCACTGCACGTGGCTCATTCATGAACGTTGCACGTGGATGCGCCTAGGAGCAAGCCGCAGTGACGAAAATGGCATACCAGTGCGTCCGTGTGCCGGGGTCAGGCCACAGCTGAGCTCTGTTCTGAAATAGGCGACTACGGTGCGTGAGATCAATGTCCAGCGCTTGAGAGAGCGCGATATGTGTTGATGCCGGCGTACCACCGTTTGCTTTTTCGCTGGTCTTCGATTGCCTGTTTATTTCCGTAACTGGACCGTATCGTGTCAACTATGAGCATTCCTGATTCTGAGCAAGCCAATTACGTCGATGGTGTGGGTGTTGCATTCAATGTGCGTAATGCATGTAAAATAGAGACACTAGGATAGAGACAATAGACACACACACACACACACACACACTAAAATAGAGACGCATTTTCTGCACTAATAAAGTGCAGAAAATGAGTCTGGTCAGTTATGAGTCACCCATTACCAAACCAAAACTTTTATAACGCCCTTTTCGCTGTAATGAAGCATTTGCAACATTACACGGAAAGCGCTCGTGGAGTAAAATTGACGTCTAGCTCTTGCAACGAAACAGGCGATTGTGTTTTATTTAGGGAGCCGATGTGATAACTGGTGTTCAGTAAACGGGCCTCTGACTCTGGACTGACAGGACTGACCTCTTGGAATTAACTTAGGACTTAGGACATCATGACACCAACGACCTTGAATTATACCATATGAACTATCTGAGATGTCTCTAAGCCGAGGAAATGTGCAAAAACAGCCGAACATGTGGTTGGATTTCAGGAAAAGCGCTCGTAGAACACATTTGGTTCTATATGATTATTTTCGAATTGAAGTTGAGGCATTGGGGATGGACTTTTCTGAATTTTTTGGCTTGGGCATGCACAGAATGACACAAAAGTAGTGCTAACTAGGCACTATTTGTCGGTGCCCCCCGTTTGTTCGATTCAGGATTAACTCAGTATCGACAAAACTGGCCTCTGTAAACGTCATTCTTTGGAAGAAGATATGCTCGGCTTATCAATGCAAGATTGCACATAACTGCTGTGGACCTGAAATTTTAGATGAAAAAGAACAGACAGTAAAATCCTGAAATGTGTTGGCCTACCCAGCTGCTTATTGTGTGAGGCACGGTACTAATTCTTGAGGCACCTATGCCCAACATATTGTCTATGCGCCGCGCCGGTGTCCGAAAATATGAATGCTCACACATGCGCATTTAGTGCGAACATTTTTAACGAACTTCCTGAGCTTAAAAATATCCCAAATGGCAGGTTTGGAATAATCTTAGGTATCCTGATGAACCACACAAAGCCCTTAGTATATCATTCAAAAATATAGTTGCTCGGATATCTCCATTACAGCTATATCTCAAACGTCGAACCTTGCTTGTGCATGAGAAATTACATAGTTCTATAACGTGCTAAGGAGAATGTCATGCGCATTCCACCAGTTGTCGGTAAATACACCAGAAGTGTAATCGAACAGCTGTCCCCTTGCAGCCGGGCAGTTGCCTCCTTTTGTTCGGTTGGGCGGCTGCGGCCTGTTTGGCCCGGTTTTCAGCCCCCCCCCCCCCTTTGTTCAGTTGGGCGGCTGCCGCCTGTTCGACTTGGTTTTCAGCCTCCCTTTGTTCAGTTGGGCGGCTGCCGCCTGTTTGGCCCGGTCTTCAGCCCCCCCCCCCCCCCCTTTGTTCAGTTGGGCGGCTGCCGCCTGTTTGGCTTGGTTTTCAGCCTGACGGCGGACCTTTTCTGCAGCGCTCGGTGGTGAATACAAAATTACTCTATTTTCCCAGAAAGGTGTTGGTTTCCACCAGCCAGTCTTAGTGGCTTGGCTCACATTTGGGCCCTGGGGACACTTTGTCGTTGTCGATGTTGGTGATATTCATGATCTTAATTTGGGTAATATCAAGGAGGTTGTCGGTGCCGCACCTAAACTCCTGCTTCTTCATTGGCTGGGCGGATCTCCTGCGCTTGTTTCGAGGACAGCTCTGTGGTTTTCAAGCTGTCTTTCTGGACTCGTTATTACGCTTTGCTCCGGCGTGATGCGAATGCGGGTTTTGTTCCACATCCTCATTAGCTTGACTCCAAACCGTATTTTCGTCTCTTGATCAGCGTATCCGCTCGCTGAGGCTGAAAATATCGCTGCAGCACTCTCTCCAAGTAGGCAGCTTGTTTTCTCGCACTAACTCGACTGGAGCACCGAGGAGAAAAATTACGGCTTTTTGCGGTGCACGCTATACTGCGTCATGATGCGATGATGATAATTGAGTCGGGGGCACGCTCGACATCAGCGGTCATTCGACGCCCATAACAAAAGTGTTTCCTCCCTAGCCGAACTGCATATGGCTAAAAAAACATAGCTCTCAGGAAAGCAAATGGTTTGTCCGTGTCAGGTGTCGTCTCGTAGAACGTCGCGACATCGAAGAGCTGAAGCGCGCCTTCCAAAATGGCGCAGACTCTCGTTGAAATGCGGTCACGAGCTGATTACGTGACGTACGGTTAGTGGAGCACCACAGCGAGAACACGGGTGCCGCTGCTTGCCACACGGGTGTGCCCGTGAGACGCACGGGTGTGACCAATGCGCAGTCCACTAAGCATGATTTTTCCTAGCCGAGCCCGCCGAAAGTAGGGCTGCCAGTGTTCCGACTCCTGTGTGACGTTAAAACGAGCTGTTATGACGGAGTGGCGAAGATGCTCTCAAACAAGCATCCCACTCCGTCATACGTGAACACGTGTCCTTCAGAACATACCCTGCGCTCCAGGGATGTGGACCGGCCTCACTGAGGACATTCATCACATGTCTTGACCCGAGCCAGCGAAATGTCAGCATTTGGCGAGGTCCAGTGCCAGGACGGAACTGGTGGATGTCGCAATTGCATCACATCTTGCAGATCATTGTCCTCATAATCAGATCACATTCTCATCACACCTTGGATATCTTTGTACTAAAAAGGAATATCCGTACGCACACAGAAGGGTGCGGAGCGCTGTCTTCTTGCTCCGCGAGGCAAAGCCGTATTGTCGCGTGAAAATGCCGCCCATAAGTCGGATGTTGGGGGGGGGGGGGGGGAGGGGACTGGCGCGGCCTACTCGCCATCCACTTGCCAGTTACCTGGTGCCGTGCAGACAGCGGCTGTTCGAGTGCCTCTTCGAGAAGAATGACTGTCACTTGCGTCCGAAACGCTCCACCATATTGTGTCAAGGCTGCCGCTAGAAAGAGGGCGTGCAAAAAGTGTATGCCTTAACGCAGCCGCCGTGGGCGGTCTATAAACACTCGACCGTCTTAGCGCACTATAAACACTCGACCGTCTTAGCGCACTATAAACACTCGACCGTCTTAGCGCACTATAAACACTCGACCGTCTTTGCGCACTATAAACACTCGACCGTCTTAGCGCACTCCGGAAATTAAGAGAGTGACAAAAAGCGCAATGAGCAGCCAGCCAATGAGGACACAACGGTTCTCATGCGTCGCAGGCGGCGGCTGATGCGGCGCATCCAGAACTGGCCCGAGGGAGTGTGAGTGAGGAGTGGACCATCCCGACGGGGTGGGGGTGCGGGGTAGGCAGTGGGCTAACCCGAGGGAGCGTGAGTGGGGAGTGGACCATCCCGACGGGGTGGGGGGGGGGGGGGTGAGGGTGCGGGGTGGGCAGTGGGCTGGCTCGAGGGAGTGTGAGTGGGGGGTGGACCATCCCGACGGGGTGAGGTGCGGGGTGGGCAGTGGGTTAACCCGAGGGAGTGTGAGTGGGGGGTGGACCATCCCGACGGGGTGGGGGGGGGGGGGGGGGTGAGGGTGCGGGGGTGGGCAGTGGGCTGGCCCGAGGGAGTGTGAGTGGGGAGTGGACCATCCCGACGGGGTGGGGGGGGGGGGGGGTGAGGGTGCGGGGTGGGCAGTGGGCTGGCCCGGGGGAGTGTGAGTGGGGGGTGGACCATCCCGACGGGGGTGGGGGGGGGGGGGGGGGTGAGGGTGCGGGGTGGGCAGTGGGCTGGCCCGGGGGAGTGTGAGTGGGGGGTGGACCATCCCGACGAGGTGGGGGGGGGGGGGTGAGGGTGCGGGGTGGGCAGTGGGCTGGCCCGGGGGAGTGTGAGTGGGGGGTGGACCATCCCGACGGGGTGGGGGGGGGGGGGGGGGGGGGGGGTGAGGGTGCGGGGTGGGCAGTGGGCTGGCCCGGGGGAGTGTGAGTGGGGGGTGGACCATCCCGACGGGGTGGAGGTGCGGGGTGGGCAGCGGTCTGGCCCGAGCGCCAGAGGCTATTCCTGACAATAACTGATATCGTTGGTTCGGTATTGAGAGAAGGATGACATGATTGGGCGCAATATTCACCTTCCAGATAAGCAAAACACTTTCTCGCCACAGATGTCAGCATGCATGTCATTCAGCTCAAGGCCTTAAAAACGATACATGCATCTCACTCTGGTCATGTGACGGGATGAGGTTTGCTTTTAGGGGCGCTTCGACCGCAATGGTCATTTTGCGCTGGAGCCATTTGACGTAGTAAACGTCGGTAAGCCTACGAACGTTTTGCAAAAAAAGTTGTTCAACCTATCCTACATGCACATGCCAAAACACCTTTGAAAGCTCACAAAGGCGTTGGGCTACGTTTATGGGCTACCATAACGGGCATATCGTTGAGATGAGCAGTATTGCTATTGCCACCTCGCGACAAATATCTCCGGTAAGCAAAAATTCCGTCATATCACAGTGCCAACTATAGACAGAGAGACATCCTTTTTTCATAAACACACGTGCATTTCTTGATGTCAAAATTATCAGCAAAGGAATATTTTCCAAACCCTTGCAAAGGGCCTAGGAGCGCCGTTTTTCAACGTTTACAAACGCTTTATATTCGCCATGGAGTCAATTGCGTCCGATTAAATGGAATGACAATTTGTTTTATGCTGAGATGCTACTGCAGTTTTCAACTAACACCGGAATGTATTGTCATATATGGCTGTACAGCGTGATCGGTGACGCCTCAGGCCGGGTGACGCGCCGCCGCTGTTGCAGAGAATGCACTGGAGCAGCGGCCAGCTGGCGTCGCCGACACTCTCCAGCATCGGCCGCCCCAGGGACGACGCCGAGGTCGGCAGAGACGCTGCCCTCGGCCGCCGCTGCTCAGAGCCGGTCGGCGTGGGGCCGGCGGTGGCACCCCCGACCCGCGCGCGACGCTTCGGTCGCAGCATCCGGCGCTACGACCGCGAGACCAGGCTCTGCGCCATCTCGTGAGCGCGGCATGAAGCTCGCGGCCGGCGGCCGAGCCTTTCGGCCACGCCGAGGAGTCGTGTCTCGTCATGGAATGCCGTCGAAGCTCTCCGAGCCGGATGGAGGACAGGACTCGGGCAGGTGTGAATGACGAGAGCTGTCCGCCAACTATATGGACTTTTGGTATATGTGCTGGAGGGGGACAAGGACAGCTTCGCCTACCGGCTATATGTGCTGTACACCGCGTATGTTTCTTCCCACGCGTACTTCTCGTGAAGTCAACGAAGACATTCGAACACACCGTCTGTTCGGAGAACGCCCTCCGCCGCTTGGAAACGTGCTGCATGACAAGTCTAGCCATGCATTCTATTCTTTAGAGGACGTCACTCAATGTCAGATCAAACGGAAGCTTATAAGCTCCTCATGGCATAGGTTGTTTTTGTTGCTTTAATACGGAGTAGCTCGCCGTTATGGTTGCTGGAGAGAAGAGTGCCGGTAGCGTAGCGGTTAGGCTGCGTGTCTCAGAGAACAGGGACACGCGGTTCGATCCCCCGCAGTGCCCGGCCCTCACACATTATCAGGGCGAGCGGCGGGCGACGCCATGTAGCCTCTGCAGCTGAGTGCACCGCACAGGTGGTGGCCGCTGGCGGAGTACAGGTGGTGGCCGCTGGCGGAGTACAGGTGGTGGCCGCTGGAGGATCCCTACGACCGCGCCCGCTCAGTCGGCACTAGTTATGGCACGTTGTCGAGACACGCCACACCACAGACAGACCGTCAGCGCACGAGAGGCACGGACTCGCCACGCCATGCCTCACCAAGCAATCATCCATTCAGGTTTGGGTCAACGTACTTTCCTTTTTCAAAGTAACTGCATGTAATTTAAATGCATTTCATTTGCACACAAAGCTGACAAATCAACGCCAACGCTAACAGATGTCAATGCTTTTAGCTAGTCCGCAATCAGCTGGATAGCGGCATTCCTCGCCTGCTGCGGACCACCAGCACGCTCCACTGCCCCGATGCGCACAGACGGCTGGGGCGTTCCCATTGTCATGTCACGGGGAGAGGAAACATTGTACGGCGCGATGTCCCCAACAATCGCATCGCCAGACGCGCAAGTCTTACCTGCGCACAAACCGATAATTTGGCAGCCACCCCCTCCATTTGGGGATCAAAGAAACTAGTCACAGAGCGAAAACCCGTAGACAGCACTACTGGCCAGTGGCCACCTACGTGGCCACTGGAATTTGCGTCCATACATGTTACCTGGAAGGCTGCGAGTGAAAGAACCTCCCGGGAACCGGTCGTTAAATGTGTTATCTGTGTGAGTTTCTCCGTGCCTGTAACCACCTTGTCAAAGTCATGCGCCGTCTCGGGATCAGCGCAGCCACATCCGGCCAATGCCGCGAGTGCAGGCGTCGCTTGACACACGACCCACCGCGTCGGACGTCGTTATGTACATGTTGAACCTGATAGCCACAATACACGTCTATTCATCTAAGCCGTGTATGCCCTTAGAGCCATCAAATGCCGTAGGTTGACTGCACGGAAGCGCCCCGTAACTGCACAACTCCTGCAGACGCATAACGTTTGCACGACTGTATCACATCATTTACAGTCATTGATCGCACAAACATCTCGATGCGGAAAATGCTCATAGATTTTCACGGTTCTGTCCCTGTTCTGTTGAAGGATACGACTCACCACTCTTACCTTTACTGGTTCCTATTGTGCTTTAAACATGTTGCACTTGTCTGCGGGTCATGCATGCTGTACTGCTGTCACATGCCCTATTTTGCATTTAAAGCTGTTTTAGTTTTCTGTTCTGAGGCTCGGTCCCTTTCTCCAGACATAAATCTAACGTGACTTGCCACGAGCCGAGCCCCGCACTGTACTGAGACGATCCCAGAACTGTCTGGGGAGCATGTCAGGGTAGGCCTCACGAACTGTTTCAGGGGAATGTGCCAATCACGGCTGTTTGAGTGTACCTGGCCGGCCTCGTGACAATGACTTTGAGAAAGGACGCCGCGCACGTCGCCGCGCACCTTTATGGAGCACCAGCGACTGCGACCGCAGTGACGATGTTGGCGCTCTTGGGCCATGGCGCAACGCACCCCCCCCCCCCCCTCCCTCCTCACACGGGGACCGAAGACGCCGACACCTCGGCTATTACGCCCCCTCAAGCAACTTAAGACACGCGATCTGTTGCATCAAGACTGATCACAACTGGGTGTCGTGTGATGCATGTGAACTGTCGGGGACCCAGGAACAGCTGGGGAGGGGTCCGATCGCTTCTTTGTCCACATGGACCAAATCAATTACAGTTAAAATATGATTTTGCCAAATAGAGGTTATCGAATGCTTCCAATAATGCAAAGCACGCATGTAAACATACTTGGGCTAAGACCCTGTTTTTTATACGCTTGCGGTTAACTCGCGACCATAAGCAGGGGCACTGCTGGAGAGATCTAATTACTGTTGGCTAGCATCTGCTGGTATTTGGAAGGTCAGATAATTCCGGCATAGTACGAAGTGTCCGAAATGCTATCTCGGCGGAAGCGTAACGGACAGGCCAAGCCGCTCACAATGAGATTCGCCCAACTGTTGAAGCAAGTAGAAGTCTCCATGGGTTAAATTTCCGTTACTTAATGCACCCGCTACCCACTCACTGGCCTGTGTCCGTAGTAACATGCACCCATCCCTTATCAGTTTTACGCACATTTTCCCTTCCACTTTTGCATTTTCCAGGACTTTCGTTTCAACTCATGACAAAGTTTTAAGAAAGTTTGCGGCCAGGCTTGTTGTTTCGCGTTGGTAATTGCAAGTGTTGTGGATTGGGCTAATTGCAACCAAACAAGGACCAGCAGTACTTCTACCAGAATCTACCACACATTTTATAAACGTATTAGCCACGCCCGCAAATTTCACAAGATTGGTGCGCAACAAAATGCGTGCCCCATTCCGTACGAGTACTGCTGGATCTCCCAGCCGGTATGATAGGTGGGCCGGACAGCAGGCCGGGCAGGCAAGACTCGCCCGGCCTGCTGTCCGGCTCGTGATCACGTTATGAATTCCAGCGGAACTGTCGATGAACTATCAAAAGTGAGACACGTTGGGTTACACCGTGTTCCATCGATGGCAGCGTTCTGCGATCTGCGGATTCCGGCGATCCAATTCCACAGATCCCCGCTGACCGCGACGTCAGTTCTACTTTGACTCCGGCCATTAGGGCGCGCCAGCCGCCAGGCTGCGGCGGCAGGTCCGCGATGGCCCGGCCGCCAGACGGCGGCGTCAGATGGCCCGGCCACCGGACGGCGGCGGCAGATGGCCCGGCCACCAGACGGCGGCGGCAGCTGGCCGGGCCGCGGCCACCAGACTGCGGCGTCAGATGGCCCGGCCACCAGACGGCGGCGGCAGCTGGCCGGGCCGCGGCCACCAGACTGCGGCGGCAGATGGCCCGGCCGCCAGACCGCGGCGTCAGATGGCCCGGCCGCCAGACCGCGGCGTCAGATGGCCCGGCCACCAGACTGCGGCGGCAGATGGCCCGGCCACCAGACTGCGGCGTCAGATGGCCGGGCCGCCAGACGGCGGCGGCAGATGGCCCGGCCGCGGCCACCAGACTGCGGCGGCAGATGGCCCGGCCGCCAGACTACGACGGCAGATGGCCCGGGCGCCAGAGTGCGGCGGCAGACCTGAGATGGCTCTGGCCGCCAGGGTGCGCCAGCTGAGACATGACATCGACCGTCCCGACTTCGTGACCACCGCCGGCCGTTAATTCAATTCCAGAATCTGTCGCACATCTCGGATGACGTAACATCGTAACTGTCCAGATTTCAGCCGACTCGATCAGCTTTATGGCGGCTCTGAGTCGTTAGCATGCTTAAGCGCGACGCTCCAGGAAGACGAGTGTGGACCATATACATCCCAAAATAGGTGGGAGTGTATCGAGCAGCGCACCTCGACGGCGCTGCCGCCCCTCAGTCAACCTGCTGGGCCAGCGGAGTCCTGGCTGCCGCGACCATGTCACGCTCGCCTGGCGTCGCCTCCCCGACACGTCTCTGTCGGCTGGCGTCGCCTCCCCGACACGTCCCTGTCGGCTAGTGTCGCCTCTCAGACACGAGCCGCCGAACTGGCAGCGCGGATCCACTGTCCGGGCCTAAATACCACGGCTCCGGGGTGCAGGGCATGCGGCGCACACTGCGGCTGACACACATGGTGATCCGTGTATTGACCTACTCAAGAGCGGCAAACCCAACGATTTCCTACTATACGGCCAAACGGTCGGCCGTAACGACAATTGAGCAGTCTCGAGGGCAAACTGAGGAACACAAAGAAACGATTCTCGAGGCTCTACATCTCAATCACAACACGGAGCCTGCATTCTATGTCACCAAATGTCTCAGCACACAACCGGAAAGCGCCACAGGCCGGGCCGCTTCATTGCCACGCCGCGCGCCCGCATCAGAACAAAATATAACGGAATATGGGCACGGGGAGGGCCAGTCGTCCGGAGGAACGCTTCGATCTCGCCCTCACGGTCAGATCTGAGCTGGTGTCACATCGACAGCCGCCATCCTCGAGCAGTCGGGACCAGCATGACCGGCTGTGAGCCGGCGGGGCGCACTACGCTGGCGGCTTGGCCGGCGTCTGTTGCGTATCACACTGCTGAAAATACGACCACCAGTCGCGAGCGCAGTCGGCCAATGCGGCGACAGTGCGATTTCACGCAATACTGACGCTGGAACACGCGTGAGTGTCGCGGCGACCGCGACAGCGAATCGATCATATTTACCGAGCATACGGAGCTGTAAGAGCCTGCGGCCATCGCCAACACACGCAGAAATTCGGTAAGAAACGAGTAATAGTGCCCATCGCCACCACTGGCCCAATGCTTGACCCGCTGTTGCACCATTCGCGCAGAGAAAACGTGAGCCGCCACAGCCGCTGATGACATTGTTCCAAACAAGGCATCGCCAGTAAGTCCGGTTCAAGTACGAGATTTTGCGATCTTTCGGTCATGCGCCTGGTTTACGACGGTTATACGTCGTGTTTTACGCGCTTCCACACCCGTTCTTGAAACCTCGGACAAACATCGATGTCTTAGCAGCGGTCCTGTGCTAGCAGAGGCCTGGCTGCAGCGGAGGACAGACGACTGGGACATGTCAGCCGGTGCCATGCAGCGCTGCCGGTGCTGTGCCCACCGCACGGCACGCTCGGACACACCGCTCCCACCGAGCGGACGAGTATTGTTCGGCGCGCAGGGTCCCCGAATGAGTCACAGCCCATGGAGCGAAGAACGAAACGAGAAGGAACGAGCCGCCGGGTGCCGACGCTGCGGGGCGGTGGCGAACCGGAGCACATCGGGTCGAACTGGACTGAACCGGACCGGGCTGCATCGGACCAGACCAGACCAACCAGACCGGACCGGACCAGAGAACAGACCGGACCGGACCGGACCAGACCAGACCAGACCAGACCAGACCAGACCAGACCAGATCAAGCCGGAGCGCAATCACCGATCCTCACTGGCCGCCCTCTGCGGCGCCAGAAGCAGGGCCAACATGTTGTGCGGGTCGACGATCGTCTTCAGTGAGGTACCTGCCGACCACAGTCGTGTCAGATGAACGCACACCCATGGCGCCTGTTCATCGCTGGTACGACCGAATATGGCCCCAGACGTTGGCATGACAACGCGCGGGAAAGCGGACATCTTCTGCTTAGCTTTTTTGGCTCACAATGGCATATATTCGACAAAAGTGGCCCACCATCAGCAAATTGGTTCCAATGCCTTTTGAAGCCGAAGTACAATTCAACTACCTATTGGACACTACAAATACTAACGAGACGATGAGCCGGCGGTCCGCCTCATCGTCGCCACACGGCATTCACAGTCACTGCCGCTGAACAGCCATACGTCAATGGAGGCGAAGGCAATTAGTGAAGGATCAATAGTTGACTTCATATCTCACCAGCACCATCTAAGACCTCATCAGTCTCCACCAGTCCAAGGCGTCAGGCTGGCAAAGCCCACCACACGGCAGTCACACTCTGAATCCGGGCCGAGGCAGGGAACACATCGCCATACACAGGGGATGCCATTCCAGCCACAGCAACGCCTGCACTGCATCCGGGGTCCCGCACAGCAAGTCACGGACACTGCTCTCATGCTAAAGCCCTACAGTGAAGTGTACCACAGCTTGTAGCGCACGCACCAGAATTTGGATACAGATAACACGCCGTACCACACTGGAAAACTATCACACTAGGAAACCACACTACCGTCATCCCCTACTCACACCACTCAATAAAGCCCACTTCCCTCCATTGCACTACCATCCCCACCTCCCAACGCCATTCAGTTAAAGCCCACTTCCCTCCATTGCACTACCATCACCCACTCCTCACATCACTCAATCAAAGCCCACTTCCCTCCATTGCACCACCATCACCACCTTCTTACATTACTCAATCAAAGCTCACTTCCCTCCATTGCATTACCATCACCCACTCCTCACATCACTCAATCGAAGCCCACTTCCCTCCATTGCACCACCATCACCACCTTCTCACATTACTCAATCAAAGCTCACTTCCCTCCATGGCACTACCATCACCACCTGCTCACATCACTCAATTAAGGCTCACTTCCCTCCATTCTTAAGCTATCAGCTTAAGCCTCTAGTACCCCTCCCCCACCCTACCCCCACCATAGCTGGAGCCCCTCTAGTACCCCTCCCCCACCCCATCCCTCACCATAGCTGGAGCCCCTCTAGTACCCCTCCCCCACCCCGCCCCTCACCATAGCTGGAGCCCCTCTAATACCCCTCCCCCGCCCCACCCCTCACCACAGCTGGAGCCTCTCTGGTACCTGACCGCAGCCTAGTGTTCGCAGTGGTGGGGGCAGCGCCCGGCGTTCGCTCACCGGTGAGGGCCGGCTGGTTGGTCATAACCCTGACGGTGTTATAGGCGGTCTGCGGCAGCGGGCTGGGGTGCCGCAGAGCGGTGGCCAGCAGGCGGGCCGGCTGCCAGCGCGGCCCGCCGCCGGCCGGCTGCAGGTCCCGGGCGTCCGTCACCTCCGTCAGCCGGTCCGAGGTCAGCATGCTGTACTGACCCGTCTCCATGTTCCAGGAGAAGGTGAACGAGGCCCGGTACTGGTACCGGTGCACCGAGCTCAGCGGCCGCCTGTCGTCCGCACGGCCGGGGTCAGCGTCGGGCACGGCCGGGGTCAGCGTCGAACACGGCCGGGGTCAGCGTCGGGCACAGCCGGGGTCAGCGTCAAACACGGTCGAGGTCAGCGTCGAACACGGCCGGGGTCAGCGTCGGGCACAGACGGGGTCAGCGTCAGGCACAGCCGGGGTCAGCGTCGAACACGGCCGAGGTCAGCGTCGAACACGGCCGGGGTCAGCGTCAGGCACAGCCGGGGTCAGCGTCAGGCACAGCCGGGGTCAGCGTCGAACACGGCCGAGGTCAGCGTCGAACACGGCCGGGGTCAGCGTCAGGCACAGCCGGGGTCAGCGTCAGGCACAGCCGGGGTCAGCGTCGAACACGGCCGGGGTCAGCGTCGAACACGGCCGGGGTCAGCGTCGAACACAGCCGAGGTCAGCGTCGAGCACGGCCGGGGTCAGCGTCGAGCACGGCCGGGGTCAGCGTCGAACACGGCCGGGGTCAGCGTCGAACACAGCCGAGGTCAGCGTCGAGCACGGCCGGGGTCAGCGTCGAGCACGGCCGGGGTCAGCGTCGAACACGGCCGGGGTCAGCGTCAGGCACCGCTGGGGTCAGCATCGAACGCGGCCGGGGTCAGCGTCGAGCACGGCCGGGGTCAGCGTCGGGCACAGCCGGGGTCAGCGTCAGGCACAGCCGGGGTCAGCGTCGAACGCGGCCGGGGGTCAGCGTCGAGCACGGCCGGGGTCAGCGTCGAACACGGCCGGGGTCAGCGTCGAGCACAGCCGGGGTCAGCGTCGAACACGGCCGGGGTCAGCATCGAACACGGCCGGGGTCAGCGTCGAACACAGCCGGGGTCAGCGTCGAGCACGGCCGGGGTCAGCGTCGAACACGGCCGGGGTCAGCGTCGAACACGGCCGGGGTCAGCGTCAGGCACAGCCGGGGTCAGCGTCGAACACGGCCGGGGTCAGCGCAAGGAACGGCCACCCTCCCACATAACACTACTCATATGCAGCCGCGGAACCACGGGAACTATGCACAGCTGGCATACGGATGGGCCCGTCGGGTCCAATTGGGTGGCTTAGAAAGATTTACACGAGACGCGAGACAGCGGTCGTTCCCTGAAGTTAGCCTGTGGGTATGCTGTCGACTTTAATCATCATCTATCATTGGCTGAACATGAATAGCAAGACAGAAGCGAGCGCAGGTGAACACCACCACGGCGTGGCCGACATAACAGACTGTAGTCCGCACAACGAGCTCAGACTTATGAACTATGCCACCACACACACACGCAGCACGCGTCCCGAGGATCCCTCGCTTTTACACCGTACGACGCAAAACCTACGCCACGTTAGTCCCAAAGCCCAGCGGAGACGTGTCCATCAACCGAGCCGTAGCGTACGGCTGAAGCTGCGGACTGGCAGCCGTCAAACCGAGTACCATCGGCAGTATTACCTATATTGCACGAAATAAAAAAGTGTAATTTATTATGCGTACCCCTGCGAACGAGCCACGTCCAATAATTTCCAGTCATAGATCGACATTGTAATAAATAATCGGCTGGAAATTTTGCGTAATCACAGCTAGTGGTTCGCAGTTGTTCTCATACAAGGACAGCGAACTTCGACGCCATAATCGTCATCAGATGAGCGCTGCTGGACCAAAAAGACTGCGCGCTTACGGCGGAGATACCGGGTGCCAGCACCGATAACCTTGGTCATTCGAGCAGCGCCACAATATTCGGCATCTTGGGTGGCAGGGATGTCGGTAGTTTTATGCTACGCCAATCTCGCTCGAGGCTCGTCGCCTATCACTCTTTCTCTTGCTTAAATCGACCAATCAGCATGCAGCGAGAGGCGGTCAACCCAGCATCTGGGCGCCTCGGGCTGTGCAGATCGTCCAGGCAGGTCAGATGTCAGGGATGGGGTTCAAACGGCAATCGATTGTCACTCACCGAAATGTGCGTGGGGGGCTGCCGGACAGCAAGTCTGGTAACACCAATCTATATTTACATGCCGCGCACCCTAATGGATAAATTTTGATATGCCCTATTCCGGTATAGTTCAACCACACCTCTAAGCGCTGGAAATTTGTCGAAACCAGCGCCAGGTGTTATTGCATGATTGGCGCCCTTAGCATGCTTGACTACTGCAAAATCAGTTGTTCACGGGACAGTCATATTGTTTGCCGACTTTTGGCACACAATGCCACAGGATCACCAATAGCTTTCAGAAACGAAAAGAAGCTTGACACGCGCTAAATGGCTGGGCCATGCAAATGACAGCTGCCCGACAGCCAGCCCGTCGAGGATAAGCCCTGCTCAGGCCTCGTCGCCCCGCCAGAGTCCCCGCAGCAGGCGCCATCCTCTCACCTGGTGGCGTTGGAGAGGCCCTTCATCTTGACGGCGGCCTGCACCAGCACCACGGCCACGGCCACCACGTCACCTGAGTCCGGATTCACCTGACGGCAGGCCGGACACCGCTGCAGCCGGGGCGGCGCTCACATCGACGGACGGTGTCGAGAGCACCCGGTCACGTGTCCCGCGCAGCCCCGCCAGCCAGGTCACGTGTCGAGCACAGCCTCGCCAGTCAGGTCACGTGTCGAGCGCAGCCTCGCCCGTCAGGTCACGTGTCGAGCGCAGCCTCGCCAGTCAGGTCACGTGTCGAGCGCAGCCTCGCCAGTCCAGTCACGTGTCGAGCACAGCCTCGCCAGTCAAATCACGTGTCGAGCGCAGCCTCGCCAGTCAGGTCACGTGTCGAGCACAGCCTCGCCAGTCAAGTCACGTGTCGACTAGCGCCTGCCACGCTCGTAAGCCAGTGGCTGCCGCATTCGTAAACCCACGCGACTAGATCTCCGGGCTTGGTGCATGTGAATCACTGTACGTCCAGGTATTCCGCTGTCACTTAACTTTCACTATCAACGTGCTGAGAGCACAGCAGCTGACTGTCACCACTCACCTCCACCACCTCGACGTCATAGTCGTTACAGAACCAGTACTTCTTGCCGGCCTCTGCGCACAGTCGCTGCGATATCTCGTGGCAAAACTGCTCGACGTCCAGGCTGAGCTGGCTGACCAGCACACAGGGCAGCACCTGGAGCGGCATCAGGACGGCAGAGTGCCGGGCCGGGTCAGCCGGGGCCGAGGGGCGGGCCCGGTCAGCCGGGGCCGAGGAGCGGGCCGGGTCAGCCGGGACCAAGGAGCGGGCCGGGTCAGCTGGGGCGAGGAGCGGGCCGGGTCAGCCGGGGCCGAGGAGCGGGCCCGGTCAGCCGGGGCCGAGGAGCGGGCCCGGTCAGCCGGGGCCGAGGAGCGGGCCCGGTCAGCCGGGGCCGAGGAGCGGGCCGGGTCAGCTGGGGCGAGGAGCGGGCCGGATCAGCCGGGGCCGAGGAGCGGGCCGGGTCAGCTGGGGCGAGGAGCGGGCCGGGTCAGCCGGGGCCGAGGAGCGGGCCCGGTCAGCCGGGGCCGAGGAGCGGGCCGGGTCAGCCGGGGCCGAGGAGCGGGCCGGGTCAGCCGGGGCTGAGGAGCGCACCAGCGCTAACAGTAGCACCGCGCCACACGCATATTCGCTGGCCGCTCAACAGTGAGGCGACTTAGGACACCAGAGGCAAATAACGGGCGAAACTCCCCTCACGCGTTTCAGCATCCACTTGGCATCTCGCCGCCGGCAATGGGCGGCGGCCATCCCCTGCCAGCCAGCCCGCTGACGAACTCCTGGCAGACGATGCGCCCAAGCGGCTTCTCGTCGGCTATCGTTTCAAGAGGCCACAGAGCGGCCGGCCAGTCCGAGGATCGGGGCGTGGCTCTCACCAGCTTCTCCGCCTTCGAATGGGTGACCATGTGCATCTGGGAGTATCCGGAGCCGTGCACCTCCAGCGGCAAGGCGTAGTGGTACCCCGTGGACCGGCTCAGGTCGTCCTCTGTACAGCACAGCAGCACAGCGTACAGTCACAACACTCGGTCGAGCTCGTCCTCTGTACAGCACAGCAACACAGCGGACAGGCACGACACTCGGCGGAGCTCGTCTTCTGTACAGCACAGCAACACAGCGGACAGGCACAACACTCGGCCGAGCTCGCCCTCTGTACAGCACAGCAACACAGCGGACAGGCACAACACTCGGCCGAGCTCATCCTCTGTACAGCACAGCAACACAGCGGACAGGCAAACACTCGGCCGAGCTCGTCTTCTGTACAGCACAGCAACACAGCGGACAGACACAACACTCGGCCGAGCTCGTCCTCTGTACAGCACAGCAACACAGCAGACAGGCAAGACACTCGGCCGAGCTCGTCACCTGTACAGCACAGCAACACAGCGGACAGGCACAACACTCGACCGAGCTCGTCCTCTGTATAGCACAGCGCACAATCACAACACCCCGCTGCCCACACAGGCCAAACACAGGCCAAACTTGTACACGTCTGACTAAAATGCAATGACGTTAGGAGCTACGCATGGGGGCAAGAGCCACACCACAACACTGGCCATTACGAACGTGTCCCAGCTTCTCAACGAGCGATTGCGCACGAGTCTCTCCTGTCACGAAATGCCAACCATGCGATGAAACATTGCTTTGAGAGCAAGGTAGTGTAGTCGGCTTCAGGGCTGCCCTGGAGGGTATCGCCCCGCGAGAACCCACGTGCTTCCCAGAGTCTGGCCCCCGTGCGGACAACACACGGCAGCAGTGATAGCCCACGCGCACCCAGTATTGCCCCGCCTGCTATCTCTCCTGCATTCCATTTTGAAGACGAAAAGTGCCCTAACCTAGTCGAACTGGTTTTCACGACACTTCTGGAAGCAAAGAAACGCATCGGAACAACGACCACGACGTGGGCATAAAACGAGCAACATAAGCAGGCCGTGTGCTCCAAACGGCCAGCCATTATGCCGGCGAGGTGTGCTGCTGAGCCTCCTGTGGGCGTGAGCCGGGCAGCTCGCCCTCGGCCTGCTCCGAGCGGCCAGCCATCACACTGGCGAGGTGCGCTGCTGAGCCTCCTGTGGGCGTGAGCCGGGCAGCTCGCCCTCGGCCTGCTCCGTGCGGCCCCTCACCTGTTGGCGCACGGCCTCTAAGCTCGCCTCGAAGCTGCACCCCTCACACTGCTCCCCCAGGATAGTAACGTCTGGATCCCACCAAACCGGCGGCCGGCCTGCGCCCGCCGGCACCGTCGTTCCCAGGCGAGCGTTTCTGTGTGCCATCAAGTGAGGTTTACTTACCAGAAACAAAACACACACCATCCTCACAACATAGCCCACCTTCGACGTCGGTGATGACGGACACGAGCTCATCGTCGACCTCGACGTAGCGTCGGCGCAGGTGGACGCAGCAGGCGCCGGGCGCAGGCGGCGGCGGCACGACAGCCGGCCGCACGCGCTCGGCCGGCCGCGGACTGGCTGTCAGCAGCGACGCCTCCGACTCGCAGTCGCTCTCGGCCGCCGCGCTGCTGAAGAACAACTCCGGCTCGGTGTTACAGTTGATGGCACGCAGCACGGCGTCACCGTCCACCGAGCGGCGCTCCTCAGCGGCGGCGGCAGCAGCCGCCTCCTCCGTCAGCAAGCGGCGCTTGGAGTTGATGCCGCCGGCCGGACTTAGTAGCGCGTCACTGACAGGCACAAGGCACGGGCCCTCGCCGCTCACCGACGGCCGCGCCGCGAAGAAGCGCGGCACGTTCTCAGAGTTCTCGTCTGAAAACTCGTACTTCTTGTCGGCCAACCGCTTCTTGCGAAAAACGGTGAAGTTCTCGCGGTGCGTTTCCGAGCCGTCCTCGGAGAACTCGTACTCGTCGGCGTTGATGTTGGCCTGCCGGACGGCAGGCAGGCCACGCCGCCAGCCGCGGCCGCACCGCTCGGCCGGGCTGGCGGCGCGCTCGGCGGTCGGCTCGGGTCGCGGCGGCCGCCGGCGCGCCTCCTCCGGCGGCCGAGGCGAGCGCAGCCGCGGGTCGTCGGCGCGCGGCGAGCGCGGGTCAAAACGCCACGGCAGGCCGCCGCGCGCCGCCGCCGGCGCCGGCCCCGGCTCCTCAGCCACGTCCACCTCCAGACTGCTGAGCGAGAGCTGGTCACTGCCGGCGCAACTGGCGTCGTCGGCCGGCGGCGGCTCCGGCCGCGGAGCCGCCACCTGCGCCGTCACCACGTGCAGGAAGTTGCCCGTGTTGATGACCACTGCGCCGCGTCGGCGCAGACTCAGCCGCGGCAGGAACACGGGGAACGGTGGCACCAGCTCGAAGCTCGTGTGCACAGTGGCGCCGTGCCGGAGACAGCTGAAGCGCACGCACGAGTCCCAGCTCTCGGCCAGCTCTGTCGGCCGCACATCAGCACCGGTCAGCTCTCGGCCAGCTCTGTCGGCCGCACATCAGCACCGGTCACACAGCCGGTCAGTCAGAGCCAGCACCGGTCACACAGCCGGCCAGTCAGAGCCAGCACCGGTCACACAGACGGCCAGTCAGAGCCAGCACCAGTCACACAGTCGGCCAGTCAGAGCCAGCACCGGTCACACAGCCAGTCAGTCAGAGCCAGCACTGGTCACACAACCAGCCAGTCAGAGCCAGCACCAGTCACACAGCCTGCCAGTCACAGCCAGCACCAGTCACACAGCCAGCCAGTCAGGGCCAGCACCGGTCACACGGCCGGTCAGTCAGGGCCAGCACCGGTCACACAGCCGGTCAGTCAGAGCCAGCACCGGTCACACAGCCGGCCAGTCAGAGCCAGTACCGGTCACACAGCCGGCCAGTCAGAGCCAGCACCAGTCACACAGCCAGCCAGTCAAAGTCAGCACTGGTCACACAGCCAGCCAGTCAGAGCCAGCAGCTGTCACACAGCTGGTCAGTCAGAGCCAGCACCAGTCACACAGGCAGCCAGTCAGAGTCAGCACCAGTCACCGACCGCTGACTGAATTCGGGACGCATCATGCACGTTATGTGTTCAGCATGGACTCATTTCATCACTGACTCCACGACTGACCCATAACTGATAGCTGCGCGAGCTCAAACTTCTTTGCTGACTATTATGATTCTATGATTAATGCTTACGACCATTAAGTCAACGACCTTCAATACACAAGGAGGTAATGGTGAAAAGACGCTACAGTGCTAAACAATGACTGTATTGGAGGTACTCAATATTGCTTACCGCTATAACATAACTTAACCAGCACCTTCAGGCATATAAAAGGTCAATAACTCAGCAAACTAGCTTCACTTCATAATGCCAAAAATAAGGAGCTGAAAGCTCTTGTCCCTAATATCAAGCACATCTGACGGCTGTATACCGTTACCCAGGCGTTTGAGATAAACACAACATGGTCCGCGAATGATAGGCGGCGATGCACACTGGGGCTTACCGTCCTCGCCGTATGATTCGGCTACACGGACACAGTCGAGACAGGCGTCCAGCGAGGGCACGGCGGTGATGGTCAGGTAGCAGCGCGAGCCCTGCACGCTGTCCTCGGATCGATCGCTGCCGGCAGCGGCACCCGGTCACAAGGTCAACAGCGGCACCCGGTCACAAGGTCACCAGTGGCACCCGGTCACAGGGCCACCAGTGGCACCCGGTCACAAGGTCACCAGCAGCACCCGGTCACAGGGCCACCAGTGGCACCCAGTCACAGGGCCACCAGTGGCACCTGGTCACAGGGCCACCAGTGGCACCCGGTCACAGGGCCACCAGTGGCACCCGGTCACAGGGCCACCAGTGGCACCTGGTCACAAGGTCACCAGCGGCACCCGGTCACAGGGCCACCAGCGGCCAGGTCACGTCACAGCCAGACACGTCCAGACGGCGGCCAGGTCACGCCACAGCCAGACACGTCCAGGCGGCGGCCAGGTCACGCCACAGCCAGACACGTCCAGACGGCGGCCAGGTCACGCCACAGCCAGACACGTCCAGACGGCGGCCAGGTCACGTCACAGTCAGACACGTCCAGGTGGCCAGGTCACGTCACAGCCAGACACGTCCAGGCGGCCAGGTCACGCCACAGCCAGACACGTCCAGACGGCGGCCAGGTCACGCCACAGCCAGACACGTCCAGGCGGCGGCCAGGTCACGCCACAGCCAGACACGTCCAGGCGGCCAGGTCACGCCACAGCCAGACACGTCCAGGCGGCACACTACCGTGCAGGTCAGGACGTCGCCGATCTGACGGACTCGCTCACGTCACGCGGTCGGTGGTCACGAAGTCTTTCAAGCCTTCCATTGTCTAACTTGGACACAAGTGTCATTTGTTCTACCTTCTGGCACGCAGCGGCTGGTTTGTGCGACAGCTGGCATGGAGAACAAACGAGCAAGAAGGGAGAGCATCGGTGGAAACACGCGCACGCACGCAAGCACTATGCTGCATACTTTGAGTACACTACGTTACACCTTTAATATCTTGTGGAACTTTCCTTGATGGTACACCTGTCACCTGCGATCACCTGATGGCGGTCTGTGATATTAAGCATCTTAATCAAATTCAAACAAAATGTTTCAAGCAGCTCATGTAGTCCCTCCATCAGATAGAACATAATGCACAGAAAACACCACTGACCATTAATTCACAAGTATTTTATAATATTACGTCCACAACCCGAAACGGCATGACATCCCGGAATGCACTCCAAGCGTAACTAACCCCACAGGTGACGTCAGTGTGCAGGTTCACGGCTGTCCTCCGCCCCCCCCCCCCCCCCCCCCCCCCTCTCCCGCTCAATCCTGTCGTCATCAGACCCCTACCAAAACAGTGTGATGGCAACATCCTACGCTGGCCCCCAACAGCAGTGTACTGGGCTGCGGCTGCCGGCGGGCGCCGGAGCCCCGGCCGGCCGGCCGACCCACCTGCAGCCGTACACCACCACGCGGTGGTCCTCCTCAGGCCAGTAGCAGACGGCCAGGAACAGGCGGCTCTCCACCGTCTGCTCACCGAACAGCGTCACCTCGGCCGCCTTGCGCAGCTTCTGGTGCGGCACAAAGATCCACCAGTGCAGCCGGTACCTATGGACGGCGTGCGGCTCTGATCACCGCCTCATGCAGCGGCCAAGACATGTCCAGCAGGAGGGCAGCAGGCCGCTGGCACTGCGGCCGGCGTCGCGCTCTCTGGCGACACTGGTGAGTGCACACGGCGGACGAGACACAGCGCGCGCTCCACGCTCTCCGGCGACACTAGTGAGTGCACACGGCGGACGAGAGACGGCGCGCGCTCCACGCTTTCCAGCGACACTGGTGAGTGCACACGACGGACGAGAGACAGCGCGCGCTCCACCCTGTCACAAAGATCCCTGACGAGGCACCAGTCAGCCCCACCACCCCGCTACGGAGCTAACACACACATTGAGCAGTGCGCTCACCTGAATTGCATGTAGATCATGGACGTCTCATCGAACTCGGTGCTCTGAGTATAAGAAATAACAAACTGACCACATTTGGAGAATCCCAGGAAAATGTGACTGAAACAGCAATAATTATGTCAATGCAAGGTATTCCCACCCTGCCACTGGCGCGCAGTGCGTCACAAAACGCAAGTCATATACCAAGAGGCTTCAACGTCAATCCAGCCAACGCCTTGTCATTTCACGCACATCACCTGGTCTTAAACAGAGTGAATGGGATATCAAAGCTAGGGAGCGGATGGTCCGTGTCTCTCCGCCATGAATTGCACCTAGCAGAATTATGAAACATGAAGATACTTGACGTCCGAACATGCATCTGTCAGTTCTTACAAATTCAAATCGATGAAAAATCAGATTATTCATTATCACTGTTGACGTGGAATGCAATGATCCATCCAGATAGCTCGGTTGGCTCGACCGACTGCCTTGAGATCCCCCATCAGCGGCAGGGCGGGTGCGGGCCGCTCCAGGCCGACCCCATTTGCCGTTGACGGCTGACGCCAAAGGGCAGGCTAGATCGTGTCGCGCATTTTGGCACGTTAAGATTTCACCACCAAATTCTACCGTTGATTTCTACCTGGATTTGGCGGTCGGAGGCCACGGATCAAGGCTCACACAACAAGCACTGCTTAAGCAAGCTCATCACAGAAAACCATCCATTAAAAATGTGTGGATTTCACCTTTTAATCATTGTCATCATTGAAACATAAGCTAGACTGACAAACGGACATCAACTGAGCATACCCAGCACTTACTTGCTCAATACTGAGGGCGATGGAACAATATCCTTCAGACAGAATGCAAGTCTGCCAGGAAACTTTGTGAACAGCGAAGCTGGGATCTTCGATCTTTTGGGGAAATGCCCCTGGACCTGTGAACGAAAGCATAAATACAGCGGTTTCCAATGTGACTGAAGTAACATTGCTCCACCAAAGATCATCTTGCAAGAGCCTTCATGCCGTACCCGCAGTGCACATATCGCGTCATATCCGCTTCGGCGAATCTCGCCATGCTCCGCCGCTGACACGCGCAGAACCACCCGGATGTAGTGCTGATGTGGCACCAACTGAGGTGCGGCAACATCGGTAAACACATTCGGCACTTGCCGGATGGGCAGGCGAGGCGGTCTGCTCTCTCGCCGCTCGAAACATCACACCGCGGACTGCTATCTCGCCGCCCGACACATCACACCGCGGACTGCTCCCTCGCCACTCGAAACATCACACCGCGGACTGCTCTCTCGCCGCGGTCTGCTCTCTCGCCGCCCGACACATCACACAGCGGTCTGCTCCCTCGCCGCCCGACACACCACACTGCGGACTGCTCTCTCGCCGCCCGACACACCACACCGCGGACCGCTCCCTCGCCACTCGAAACATCACACCGCGGACTGCTCCCTCGCCGCCCGACACACCACACTGCGGACTGCTCCCTCGCCGCCCGACACATCACACCGCGGTCTGCTCTCTCGCCGCCCGACACATCACACCGCGGTCTGCTCTCTCGCCGCCCGACACATCACACTGCGGACTGCTCTCTCGCCGCCCGACACACCACACCGCGGACTGCTCCCTCGCCACTCGAAACATCACACCGCGGACTGCTCCCTCGCCGCCCGACACACCACACTGCGGACTGCTCTCTCGCCGCCCGACACACCACACCGCGGACTGCTCCCTCGCCACTCGAAACATCACACCGCGGACTGCTCTCTCGCCACCCGACACATCACACCGCGGACTCAGCCGACATGAATGTGTCTGCCTCCAGCCCACCAGCTGGCTGAAGGCAGCCCAGCGCCTCACCAGGATCTTTTGAAATACTGTCTGTTCCCTTGTGCAAGCCTTTTGCAAGTCCATTGACATCAGTGTGCTTCTCTCAGACTGGAAACTTGGTCATGTCTTCCCTACATGCGAGGAGGACAGCAGACAATAGACATCCTCCTACCACTCTGTTGGCTGGGCAGCAGTTTGACCCATGAAGCAAGGTTCCTTGGTGAGGCATATCGAATATTGGATAATGGTATAGCCTATTGGAGCACACAACAAATACAAACAAGCTCAGCCAGGCTCAAGCAAATTTTTGTCAAAAAATGCATGCTCCATTCAGCTATTGGATGCCATGAAGGAGTGGAATGAAGGCATCAACTTCAGTAAGACCTTTGATTCACTCCAACACTAACACCTTCTTCATAGGCTTCAGGGCTGTGATGTCAACAGCAAACTTATCCAATATGTTCCAGCTTTCTTGGCATGTCACTGACAGTATTCATGCCCAATTGCATGACAGATTAGAGTGAAGAGGTCTGTCACATTGCTCAGGCATCCATGTTGGGATTGTCTTTATACATCATTTTTGTCTGGACCACCCTTGATTTGAACAAGTTTCTATGAAGCTCCTCACCATCAAGACCAGCTCATACAAATGTGTGCACAGATGACTGGGCAG
This sequence comes from Pollicipes pollicipes, assembly GCF_011947565.3. Lineage (NCBI taxonomy): Eukaryota > Metazoa > Arthropoda > Thecostraca > Pollicipedomorpha > Pollicipedidae > Pollicipes > Pollicipes pollicipes. Next base: position 2,842,676 of record NW_023597054.1, read on the forward strand.
ATCCACACTGCAGAAAGATCTGAATGCCTTGTTGTGGTGGTCCAAGTCCTGGTTCCTGCAGTTAAATGTGAAAAAGTGCATGACTTTGCACTTAGGTTGGCAATGGCCAAGAAGATTTACTCCTGGAATGGCATGGAGCTCCAGGCCATTGGAACCACATAAGATCCAGACTTTTGACACACAGTGGACCAAAGTTCTGTGACCAGAGAGCAGCAGCAGTGTTGCAGTATTCCAGGCATCCCAGATGCTAGATGTAATCCATGGATCACTTATGCCTTTACTGGTCTACCCTCCCATTACTGTGCACAATGTTAATATGCCATTCTGAATATAACTCTCACCTTGAACTATTCAGCAAGGTGGAGTAGAACACTTGGAGAGAGCAGAGGCAGGCTACACAGATTTGAAAATCTTTGAAATTCTGACTTGGCAGTCACTGCGTACTGCATACGTACTCTTTCCTTATACCATACATGAGAGAGGAGCTCACCATTTCAGGAGCTTGACATGAACAGAACTAACAGACCAAGTGGCCCTTCATATCCATGACAGCAGTAGGTAAGATAGGGTTATCATGCATCATGTCTACTTATCTATCACATGACCCCATTTACAGCATCTTTATTTAAGGTTGGTTGACTGTTTCTTGGGCTGCTTTCCTTATAAACATATTGTTCACCAAATCCTTATTAACATATTGTTCACCAAAAGCAAACCTGAATGACAAAAGAATGCAACTTACCTGACGATGCATCAGTTTTGAAGGAAGTGATTCGGATTGAGATGTCTTCATCATTGATTATCTGTTAGGCTGTTTTTGCAACCATTAGCATTTCATTCCTGTGAAATAAGCAGAAAATAGTTATTTGCCTCCCTAGTGCATCTCCCAGATCACAAAGGCCTATCACTGGGCTAAAAGATCTAAATGTTGTAAGCTAGCATGGGACAGCAGCAATTAATTTTAGGTCAACCAATAATTTTCATTGGTGTTAAATGGATCAAAGGACAATTTTGGCCTAGAGTTGGTACCTTCCAAGCAATCCTTGTTCTATATATCACGAACTCACCAGTCTAGTTGTACCTCTCAGTTGTAGTCAATTCAATTCAATCTTGATCCTTTCATTAGACAGAGCCAAATAGAGTTTTACACATTTACAATACTGCAACATGGCCACCCAGATGGCTGCTTTGCCTCAATTAGCCAGCTGTGAGCTGACCTTTCTGTTAACTTAGCCAAATATTATATTCACTCTGAGACTTTTGTCAAGTGACACTGGGCATTTCACATGGCCTGCACATGCGCAGCAACAGAAGTGGATCTAGATCTCCCTCCCCCTTGACCATGAAGGTTAGCATAACCATGTTAGCCACAGGTTAAAATAAAGTTATGACTGTCATACAACTTTGATGGCAAAACAACTTCATATAATAAATATGCATCATGTTCATAAACAATATAAATGCAAATGTATTAATGTATGTGTACATATATATATATATATATATATATATATATATATATATATACATATAATATATATATATATATATATGTAAGAGTCACAAGGGCCTTTTTCCAGAAGAAGGGCCCACGGCTGTCTGATGCACTGATCTTACAAAGGTAGGCCTGCCACAATCCTTACATCCAGCCTATCAATCTGAATGCTCGGCCACCTGTGGTCTCGATTTCCACTGCCTCCAAGCTACAGGTGGGTCTACAAATGGACAGGAACAATGAATATGGAGCAGCAAGCAGGTCCTATCAGCAATGACGGGTTTATGGGACTGACGACACGTAAACTGCTCCCAAAGTACCGCTAGTTTGCACATGCTTGCCTCTCAAAACAGCTGAATTAACTGAATCCAGCATGACAACCATGCCAATTGGTATCGCTATGCATCATAAATTTGCAAATGCTTTAAGAATCTTGGCCAAACTATGTTGTAACTCATGACACAATACCAACAACTCGCCTTCTCGTTCCCCATCAACACCGAACCGTCCCCATCAGGCGAGGTCTGCCGCGGCGGGGCTGCCAGCTGATCATGCGAGACGGTGCGCCCTGTGAAGGTCACAAAACCTTCAGCTGATTGCAGGCGTGACGTCACAAGACCACTAAACACCCCCGCAATAAACGTTCTGGCTGGAATGCAATAAAAAGTAGCTGGGCTTGCGTTCCTTGCTAGCCATCTTTTCACAGCACCAGATCACCACCGCATGATTGGTCCCAAGACATAGACCTGGGAAGCTACAACTCGCCAGCATCAAGCGTCGAATCAAGCATAAATGCGAATGGCATAATAAAATAATGACCCCTAGTGTCTAAACGCGCTTGACCCTGGCGACCCCTATGTGGGCATGTGATCAGACCTTCATGATGTGCTCTTTAATTGTCCAAATGAATGTTTAATGCGGGTTTTTGGACCACCCGAACAGGGGCGTAGTCAGGGGGAGCCGCATGGGGAGATGACCGCCCCCCCCCCCCCCCCCCCCTCCTCACAGAGGCCAATGGGCTCTCCTCAGTGCACTCGGCTGTAATTCTCAAGGTAACCAACAGCGGCAGAATAAATGCAGATTTGTAACAAGAAGCAGGAAAAACAACAACATCCAGCCTCGACAAAGCCGGAAACGGGCATACCACACGGGAATGCAGGTCACACGAGCAGAAAAACCTTTTGGGTGCTTGTGAGAGCTGTTACTGGAAAAACAGTACTATAACCCAGAGCGCTGCCCAGGGGCTCTGTACCTGCTGACAGATCCCCACATGTTGACCGGGCGAATTTTCTCCATCGCCCAGGGTGCCTTCCACATTAATATCGAATTATTCTTCTCAGTGTTGTTTCCTGTTCAGTTGGAGCGTCCCCCCCCCCCCCCATCCCCCCGAATCTGAGTTCCTGTCTCTCCAACTTCGGGCAGAAAGCTGGTCAAATCCAAGAAAAAATTCGTTTGCTAGCGTTATTTAGGGACTGGGTTCCGCCATTTTCCAACGTTCAGCCCCCGAACACGTGTTTTTAGAAATCATACGACCCTGGTTCTTCCCTTCTGCTTGCAGGGTCTTATGAGACCGGACGCCCAATGTCTCATTCCACCACCGCACTCACGACCGCACTGTGGCCGTCCACATTGGTCTCAAAGTTCTTCCATTTGCTCGGGGCGCCCTGCGCTGCCTCGCGCCTGGGGATACACGATAGCTTTGAGACCCTTTGCGATGGTTTTTGTTTTTTTTTTCATTTGCCTGAAAAGCTCTGCGCTATTACAGAAATCCTATCAACTAACCCGCGAAGGCTATCTAATGGTTTGAAGTCCTCCACATCGGTACAGCGTTTTTCTCATCCACGAAAGTTTCCACTGTTTTCGGGTGTCTTATCTGTACTGATGAATAAATGACGCATAATGACACTCACTTGAGGGAGTCCCAGGTCGGGAAAAGCTATGTTGTCATTCGGACTCTACGACGCACCCAGCTGCTGAGGCTATATGGCGTCGCTTGCCCTCACCCCGGCAGGAAGAGCGGGCACCGCGGGGAATCGAACCCCCTGCCTCTGGTTTCCCAGACGCGCAGCGGTTGGTATAGAAGCGTTAATCACTACACTAGCGACACTCCGGGCAAAGCTACCAATCACATCTTTGAGTAACGTGTTTCCTCGCACGCAGAACTTTATATCGCCCTTGTTCATAAGCAAATCGTCGCACACAAATTTCAATCCGCAAACCTTAGTGTTGGAGACCTTCGTACGCAAAACTCGGGACGTAAACCTTCACATTCACGTTGCTGTTCACGAAAAAAGTTGCGCCCGTGAAGCGTCGCATAATTGTAGGCGTCACAATTATTTTCATGTACAGATTTTTCGTATTGCATTTACGCGTACCACATTGCCTCGTACTGTTATGAATCTAGCTTGTCAGGTTCCTAGTAATTCGTTCGTTCTTGCCCAGCGACAGACTAACTTATCAACGTGGCCTAATCAGCCACGCACACTTGGCAGTCAAATATCAACAGTTCAAATGTGGCATGCATTTGCCATCAACATCGAACCTTACAGCTATGATTCCATTCCTCACAGGTTCCACCCATCAATTCAAACTCATTCTTAGCGTCTTGAATAGCACGCCAACTTTTGATGAAACGGTGTGTAACAATGCCCTCTTCGCACCTGGACCACTATCTTCAACCGGCGGCGATCCGACGACACCAAGCCCAGACCAGCAGCATCCGGTTGCCCTGGTACGCGTTTGGTGTTGTACGGAACATAGTCAAATCTCAGAGACATTGGATGGTCCCACACCTTGCTGATAATCATTGCACACGTACTGTGTATATGAGCCTCGTATGCGAGGGCCCATGTGGATACATGGGCCCTCGCAAGGTAAACATCCGTGCATCATGCACTAACAAGCCTTATTAAAAATTTTGCACCCACACAGTGGTCAGGACTCCGATGCACCGGTGTCATTTGCGAAACAACATTATGCCTGCCGCGCTACATACCATAGATAACTGCAAGCGAGCAGATATAAGACCCGGATGGCTGGATGATCCGGATGATCAGGATGAAACTGGCAACCATACCAGAATGTCGCACAGCAGGGCAAACCTACGCCCGTTTGTAAGTACAGCCTCGCAGCTAGCCAACCCTAACTGAGATACGATAGCAGTTCTCGCGTGGGTGGCTGCCTGTTGAATGTACCAATAAACACTGCTTAAAATAAGTTCTGGGTAAAACACCTGCGCTCGTTCTTAGCACAAGGAATTCAGGCCACCCTCCTTACATAACTCGATTGGGGACCGACTCTCCGCAGCCTTGCACCTAGCCAGGTGTACAGCACAGCTGAACACCCTGAAATGTAAGCGATAATGATGACCAGTTTCACAGACCGGAGCACCACACGCTAATGCTCCGCCTACCGCAGACCGGAGCTGCACATGCTCCGCCTACCGCAGACCGGAGCAGCACATGCTCCGCCTAAGGCAGACCGGAGCAGCACATGCTCTGCCTACCGCAGACCGGAGCAGCACATGCTCCGGCTACCGCAGGCCGGAGCAGCACATGTTCCGCCTACCGCAGACCCTCGAAGTCCATGAGATCGCTTAGATTATCTGCCGTCATGTTCAGGTTCATGCGCCGCAGAGCAGTCAGCAGTTTGTCCATCGGGTCCTCGCGGTGCAGACACGGCGAGCTGAGGAACCGCACCACCACCGACCGCGTGAACTCGCTGACCGAGCGGCTCGACTCCTTCAGGCCGTCCACCGTGCCGATGGGCAGCCCCAGCTCGTACGCCAGCTCCCGCGAGTGCGAACTGCCCAGGTTGCTGGCCAGGTTCTGGATGACGGGCCGGTACCGCTCCACGTCTCCGGCGGCCGGCGCGCCAGCGGGCCGGGGCGAGGCGCGAGGGCCCTGGACCGGCGCGCGGCTCGGTGGCTGATGCATGGTTGGTGGCTGCGTGGAAAGGCTCGGCTCCACTTCCAAGCTGGACGGCTCAGGGAGCTGCGGCAGGCTCGGGCTCGCCCTCCGGGTGGCGGCCTCAAGCACCCGCAACCGCTCCACCGTCCACGGGATACGGCACTCCAGCATGTTCAGCTGCTGCTCTGGCATTGCCTGACGCATAGCCTCCCACAGGCGAGGCTCGTTCGCCACCATCTCCCACGGCAGACCCCCGTCAGGCCAGTGCTGCTCCAGCCCGGCTCGCCTCGCTACATAGACAGGGTTCGCTGGGCGACGTGCGCGTCGTGCGGCGTAGCTTCCCATTTTCAGCATCACCTGTTAGAAGAAAACTCGATTTACTATGCGGTTAAATACAACGCTTATTTCTTTCAAAAGACACTACCATGGCGCTTTGCAGCTATCCGAATATGTTCCCATTCAGTTACGAGCAATACTGAGTCATGGAAGAACAAGACTTTACTCAAACTCCCAAGCTATGAAACAATTTAGCCCATTTGAACATTGCGAACTCGTGGTTCTACGTCCAGGGTATGTGACGAGATGTTTGCCCAGCAGACACGTCTGGATTGTTTGTTTTGTGTGAAATTTATTGCACTCCACTTCGGCTCCGAGCACACCTAAATTCGAGGCCACTGACTTTGAACTCAGCTTCTTATTTCAAAACTGCGAAGCCACCGGCTTTGACTTCTGCTTCGCAATGACAAACTTTGGCCTTGACTTTGGCTTCACACCGCCGTATCGCCTTCGGGTTCCGCTTTGATGCCAGTAGTCCGGCTTCGTCTCCAATGGCTACATCCAGCACCCAGTCTGGGGAAGCTAGATCCAAACTTTACACAACTGTCCATACCTGGACTATATAAGTTGTTTTCACCAGTCCGGGACGGTGAGCTATGACCCTGTGTCTCCCTCCCCAAACCCTTGGATCCTATGACCCTGTGTCTCCCTCCCCAAACCCTTGGATCCTATGACCCTGTGTCTCCCTCCCCAAACCCTTGGATCCCATGACCCTGTGTCTCCCTCCCCAAACCCTTGGATCCTATGACCCTCTGTCTCCCTCCCCAAACCCCTGGATCCTATGACCCTGTGTCTCCCTCCCCAAACCCTTGGATCCTATGACCCTGTTGCCTCCACACCCCAAGCCCTTGGATCCTATGACCCTGTGTCTCCCTCCCCAAACCCTTGGATCCTATGACCCTGTGTCTCCCTCCCCAAACCCTTGGATCCTATGACCCTGTTGCCTCCACACCCCAAGCCCTTGGATCCGCGAATGTAAACATGGGGGTGACAACCAGCATGCACCGTATGGGTTCCGTATCCTCTATATGCCGAAGGGGTCGTCCATAACTTATTTTATGCATGGCTGGATGGAGGGGAACATTTCGGTAAGTAGCCGAACCGTAATATAGGAAAAGGGGAACCTTTGGACAACATAACACTACACTTAGGTCTGGTTGCAAATAATCATATTTTAAAAAAATTGCTAGGTCCTTAAGGACGGATATACCTGCGTCCTCACGTGACAAGGAGCACGTTCGTTTTTCGTTCCATATCTATAGTTCTGCAAGGGATCAAACGGACACTCTTTTTAGGACTACGCTTAACGCAGCGTAGCCAGGATGGGTGGGGTCGGTTGGCGCAACCGATGGGGAGAGGGCAGAGGGCAGAACAATGGCTAAAAACATGCACCGTAATTTAACGACGGCCCACATGGGCTTGGTGGGCCTTGTTTCAGCCTGTATACGCATATTTCAAGAGCGTCATCAATGAAAGATCTCATTTTTCAATTTGGCTTTGCGATGCTTTTACATCTAAGCTCAAACATTAGGCCATCAGTGATGCTTGCAACCAAACTTTATTCTGCTTGTTGCCTTTCAGCATTTTTTTTCCACGATGTGATTATCATGGGTGGGCAACACTGTTAACACACGCTGGGGTGGCCGGTTGGGTACACTTCGCTCGGGTGAGGGCTCAATTTGACATCCCCCTGAGATCTCAGGAACTAAGAGAGCTAGAAACACCCAACTCACAGGGTGTGTTGACCTTCACGTGAACTCACTTAGATCAGGGTTTAAGTCATGCTCTTCAATGGTCAAATGAGGTCAAACAAGGTCATATTCCAGATTGGTCTCCAAAGGGCCCCCAGAACCTAGATAACTGTTCTTAGCAAAAGTTCACATGCTCATTTAAGGTCAGTGACATTGTTTGCCCCTTTGAAGGTGTCCAAAATCGTATAAGACTGCTTTGAGCCTTGCATCTGAATACGCGACAAAGATTACGCTAGGCAGTATGCTCCTAAAAGCAGAGTGCTGACCTGGGTCATTTTACGTCAGTGACCTCCGCTGACCTTGAATAAGCCTATTAAAGGTATATCATGCGGTCCTTGTCATCAATAAATTATAAATGGGCGCCAGAAACTACCCCATAAAGCGAGCACCACAGTAATACAACATGTCGGTTTTGACCTTGGTCTAACCTTCATACCTGACCCTAGGTCAATGAAATTTGTTCATTCAATTTTTGTCTTGCCTAAGAAAGTATCTCAAAGATCTATGACTTCTAACACGACGTTGTTGGGTCAGATTGAACGATTCCCTAGAAATTGCCTTCGCTGAAACCATGACCTGACTGACCTGCGATAGGTCCATGATCTCACAAAGTAATCTTAACTTTTTACACCAAATGGTCCGCTCCGCTCCGCATCGCAACATCTTTCATTCCACTCCGCGTATGAGAAACAGGGAACGATACCATGAGGCAATTATTTGAAGCGACTCACAGTTATTGGATGAAAGGCATTCATTTAACGGCACATCTGATATTGGGGGAACAAATCAGAACCTCTCACTTCTTAAAATGACAAGCACGTGCCTCTCCCACGAAAGAGTAGTCTACGATCACATCGATAAATTTGATTTGCCGTGAATTTGTGATATCTTTTCCATCTGTTGACGTTAAAACCACTATTTCTTTAAACTAGCCCATGGCAACAGAGTCAGTGTTGTCTTTAAGTTCGTAACTTGGCATTCCGCTATAGTAGTCAAACACATTGGCAGTGGTTCCACTCATGTGGAGTGTTCAGGCACGCGCGAGCCGTCGGGAAAAACTCTACGACTGCATTCGTGTAGGCCAAATACGATCGCTGCGCGAAAGACTACTCAGGATCTATTAGCCGCCTGCATGATTCCGTGCAAAATACCAAGCTCTATTGCTTAGCTCGGAAGAAGTCATAATTCCGCCAATCTCCAAGGAGAAAAATACCCAAATAAGCCGGAAAATACTGCTGCTTCAGCACAAGACAGTACAAAATATCCTGCGTGTTTTTAAGCAGGCGGTTGTCCGCCGTTCAAATTGGTTAACATTCACGCCACAACTAGCCAAACCCAACTGCTTCCAAAAATAACGTAAAAAAGGGCATGACAACAAGTAGCCCCTTCGCTTTTGGCGTCATTCTTCCTTTTCTCTCCATGCACTTAAACCAAAACTGGAGGGGTACCTGGGTCACGGGCTGGATCGTAACAGAGTAACGAATCATAAAGGCAACAGAATTCACCACGTCCTTACATCTGAAAAGTCACGAGTCTCTTTATTTGTAGCAAAAGGCTAAAGAGGAACTTAACAGCTTTCTGAACATCAGCCAACTTCAACTGGCAAAAGCATGTGAGCTACAAAATGACATAAATTCGTTTCACCACACGATGTCAAACACCTAAAGTACCTTCCAGAAAGACTCACATGGGCTGACAGTGGTTCGGGGTATTTCACAGGGGTCAGACTTCTCTAAGCAGGGGGATCCTGAGAGGAAGGGGCCCATGGGGCCACGCCCCTTAGGCCCCTTCGGGGCCATACGCTCCGAAGGAGCCCCAAGGTCTACCGAACAGACGCGGTTTTTAAACAAAAGCAACGAAATCGGACGTCTCTGAGCCTCCCGGCGACCAACAGATCGAAAGTGAAAGGCCCGTGAGCGGTTATTCTTCACTGATTGAGAGGGTGATGACTGGAGAATTTAAGGCTCATAACACATTCCAGAGGCCCTGCGTTGTTTCTGGGGCCCTATGTGACCACCTTACCCTCGATTTCTTTGCATTTGCGCTATTTGAATTATCAAGCATGTTGGACGTGGGGGTATATTTGAAACCCCAATCAATGCTGGGTTCAGACATGCAACCTTCTAGTTTCTGAGTTACAAGCCCATAGATATGCGGACTCGCAGGGCCCAACGCTGTTGCCAGGCCCTTCCTGACAGTGTGCCGGGGCACTCTTGTCAAAGCCTCCCACGGATTCTCTCCATTCGCCCGAAAGGCTCTGTACGTTTTAGTCGGGAGCCCATGTGTTAATCTGCGGGGTTATTCTCGGTTACTCCTGGGCCCTTTCTGTTGGTCTCGGTTCAGCTACAGACACATTCACATGGGCTCCCTACATTGGTCTAGGGCACCTCCAATTTTCTTGCAATTGCTTAGGCACCTACGCTCTTGTCGGGGGCCATCTCCTAACCTGCTTGAGCACACTCGGTCGCTCGGGCCCTCCAAATTAACCTGATCGGCTACAATGAATTGTTCGGGGGCCATCTACGTAGGGTTTTGGGTACTTCCCATTTGAATGGAAAGACCCACGCTCTTGTCGGGGGCTCTATCTGTTAACCTGCTTGGGTACACTCGACCGTTTGGGAGTCCCCAAACTGTGTCATGGGTACTCATTATTTGAATGGATGGCCCTATACTCTTGTCGGGGCCCCATCTGTTAATCTGCTCGAGCACACTCGATCATTCCTGGGCCCTCCATATTGTGTCTTGGTTATTTCTGATTCGAGTGTTTCACCCTATGTTCTTGTCGAGACCCATCTATTAAGCTACTCGGGCCAATGGCGGATCCAGAGGGGGGGGGGGGAGGGGAGCACGGAACCATGTCCCCTTGTGCCTCGAGGAAACCCATAGGCTTCGAAAGGGCCCATAACCAGCCGCGCAGGCGCAATTTTCTGACACAAAACACGACAAAATTGAATGCCTTTGGGCCTCAAGACGACCAGCGTGTGTGTCTGTGTGTCATTGGGGCTTTACAACGCACTCAGATGCTGAGGCTACATAGCGTCGCCTGCCTCTCACCCGGGCAGGAAGGGCGGGCACCGTGGGGAATCGAACCCCGTACCTCTGGTTTCCCCGACGCGCAATGGTTAACGCACACACGTCAACCACTGCACTACCGGCACCCCCTAGGAACAGTCGCAACCAACGTGAAAAACCCTTGCAGACCAAGATGAATCTTCGCTGATTGAGGGGACTGTGACTGGGGGACATTTTGAGGGTCATTACGCTATCCAGACGTGCTACTTTGATGAGGATGGCTAAGAACGCTTCCGCGTTGTCCTGGGCGTCTTTGCATTTCCTCGTAGGGCACTCGGCTTCTGTTGGGGCACTATGCGCGAAGCATGCCTGGGCACTCCTGATCAATCAGCGGCCCACCACAGATTCTTCTTATACTTCCGAAAGCCTCTATGCGTTTTTGCCGGGGCCCCACACACCGGGGTATACTCAGCTGCTCAGGGGCCCTTCATATTAGTCTCGGGTGCTCTCCACTTCCTCAAGTCTTGCACTGTTGCTAGGGCCCATGCAAAGTAAGGTACCGACCCACTCGATGCGCTGGGGCACTCTGCATGAATTAAGGACACCTTTCCTTCGATCTCGTTCGCGGAGGACCCTTACCTTTTATTGAGGTCATTTTTGTTAATCTGCCCGGGCACTTTCGATCGCACAGGGGCATTAATTCATGGCCTTGGGTAATTCCCTTCGCTCAGATGGTCCTGTGCTCTGGCCGGAGCCTTATATGTCAGCCTGCCGGGACACTACCGATCATTTAGGGGCCACCACGTTGGTCTTGTGTTCTTTTCGCTTGCTTTGAGAACCCTACACTTGTCGACGGGAGCCTCTTTGTTGGCCTCCTGCGGCACCCATGATCGCTCAAGTTCCGTCCCTACTGGCCTTGGTGCCTTCGCCTTAGAGCGGCAGTCGGATGTAGGCCGGTGAATTTATACGCGTAATTGTTGAACATAATTTTACATGCCGCCAACGTCGTATGTATCATGTACGTTGGTTATTGAAGTTGTGGTACATATTATACTTATGCACCACATTTAATAATACATTTTAAGTCCCATGATATCTTGTACTCCTTCCCAACAAAGCAAAAACTACGCATTAGTCACCAGCCATTAGCTGATCTCGTCGACCAGCCGGCTAGCTGTAAATAAGCTAAGAATCCAGTTCGTGCCTCATTTCAATGCTATTTGGTAACCGACTTTGGTTTATTTTGCCATGATTATTTTGCAAGTTAACTTTTACTTATAATTTATTGAGATAATGCAATCGCCCTGGCACACAAACAAATACCTTAAGTCGAACATGCTCAACTTTTCGAAAAACCAACAAAAAGCTTCCAGCAAAAACAAGATCCCAGGTGTGACTCATATAAGCTAAAACACGATACACATCACCCTGCAAACATGGTGGACAGCATTCATCTGAAACAGTTTCAGCCAGCAGGTTAAAGGGAGTGTTCCACATCAGCATGGGGGGTTTGAACTGAAATACCCATGCTGAAGATCATTCAGTTCAGTTCACGGTGCTGTCATCCTTTAAAGGGGTGTTCCATTTGTATGGGGTTTTGAACTGAAATAGCCATCTTGAGGATCATTTGGTGCAGTTCACAGCCCTGTCCTTCCTAACCCAGTACTCATCGAGCTCCTCAATGGCACACCACTGATCGGAGGGGGGGGGGGCAGATTCGACCCCTGCTCATATTAAGAATGGCCAGCCAAATTCAAAAATTAAAGTTTTGATCAATAACACCATGGCGTGTGGCCCCAGACCGCATAGCAATTTGAGTTTAGGCGTGTATTAAGGTCACAGATTAAGGTCCAACTACAAAAATGTTCTTTTGGAATATCTGGCCACTCCCACCACGTATTTCAGTTAGCAGCGTGTGGAAGGCAGAAGCGTATGGAAGAGCTAAGCTTTAATTATGGGCATCAGACACATGAGCAAGATCTATTTCTTGTTCATAAGCTGTCAAGGACAAATCAAATGGGTGACCTCATAGTGAATAAGGTTGGCTCGATTTCCGCGTCGTTTTCGACGGTTGGGTCCTGCCAACAGCGCAGCCTGATACCCTTCAACCCCACCCATAGTCACGTGGCCATTGGTTAGGGCCTGAAACTGGTAAACCCTTTCCGCCGCCCAGCCATCGCGCTGCTGCGGCAGACCCGAGCTCCGCCGCCTGCCGGCGCCGACCCGGGCCCACCGGGGCATGGACAACATGCTCTGTCATGCATTTTGAGCCATAACTTAGTCATTATTACAGAAAATTGCTTGAGACTTTGTATAGGCATCCTTCATAATCATCTTAAGGATGCTTTTTGTTATGCATGCATAATTTTGAGACTGAGACCAAACAATGTTGAGTCTACTTTGTACAATTTTTTGGTTATTTTGCATGACAATATTTAAATGTGCAATATTAAAGCTACACAATGAAAAAGCACTTGAATGATTGACCAACTAGCTCACATTTTCTGTTAACAGATAAATGCATGCTTTTCATTCAGCTTCTGTGTCAATTTGTTTATGGATATGCACTTTTGTAAGAAAAATTAGCTAACATCATATCACTCTGATGTTATCCACACTCAATCTATCCTGCTTTCATAGTCAATACTTGGACACAATGCAGAGAATTCATCCATTAACAGATGCTGAACATTTTGTGAGAATATGAGGATGTTTTTGAATTATCAAGCATATTGGACATGGGGGCAGATTTGGAACCCCAGTCAATGCTGGGTTCAGACCTGCAACCTTTTAGTTTCTGAGTTACAAGCCCATAGACATGTTGACTACTTCAAGGTCATTCAAGCATGCATGACACAATGCAAACATCATTCAAATCCTGCCACCTATTGGCCATGCAGTGTTCAAGCCAAGAACATAGGTGTCTGTTTGTGTCTTGGGCATTCAAGATGATTTACAGGTATGACAACAGCCAACCGGCTTTCAATCAACATTATGCTAGATATGATGCAATCAAATAATGACACCTTGAGGAGCATATTTTCTAAATAGAGAAACTGAATTCTCTAGAGCAGTGTCTTCCACTTAAAAGAATACAAATAATCACAAATAAGTTTACTTTATCATACTGATGCTGGCTCCAATACTCTTCAAATAGGGAACATTTCTTTCAAGGCCTGTTAAACCAGCTGGCAAAAACTCATGTGCCAGAAAGTAGCAGGTGCACAAGTACTGCAAAATATATTGCAAGCCAATGGAGTGAAGTGGTATAGCAAAATGGCAAAACAAATTATATGTTAAGTATTGGAAGTGTTAACATGGTGCATAACACATTTATAAAACAATAGTAAGAATACAGGCTGGCTGAAAAGAATTGTAAGATGTCAAAGGGCATCATATGTATGGAACAGACTGCTATGCTACCTGCATCAGTGAGGCAATACACACACACACATGCACACACACACACACACACACACACACACACACACACACACACACACACACACACACACACACACACACACACACACACACACACACACACACACACACACACACACCACATATATACATATACATATAGGCCAGGGTGTACTTTCCTACCTAACATTAGAAAAAAATCACTGTACACAGTTTGCAATAAATGCTCAATAATGTGTTCACAAATCCTGTATCTGCCTACCTGCATGACCATGAGATAAACCAGGGCTGAACACAAGGAATGGAAAGGACAGCACCAGAAACAAACTCAGTACATATGCCCTGATATGCCCCAAGGCCTATATCATGGTCAGACCCCGCATCACAACAGGCCCTGGTCGTACCTATATATGGGCGTGCCGTTCGCCGTGCGTACAGCTCACGATTCTACCAGTGTTCAATTCTCCTGATGCTGTTTCTCCCTTACCGTCCACGTCTTAAAAAGCACGACTAGAAGGCGTTTTCCATTACAGGGGTGTGTGAGTCAGGCGTGCACCTGTCAGCTGATTATAGTGAACGTTAGCACTTCCAGCTGATTGTACGACCACGTCATAAAACTGCATTTCCGCCAAATTGTCGACGAGCTTGTACACGACCGCATATGTCTAGTTCAGGATCCAGAGGGTGGGGGGAGGAGGAGCATGGCAACGCGGCCTTTCTTGTGGCTCCAGGGGGTCCATAGGTCCCAAAGGGGCCCATATACATCACGACAGAAGCAGTTTTTAGCACAAAACGTAACGAAATTTGACAACTTTAGGCCCCCAGTCGATCAAGAACAGTCGCAAGCAAACGTGAAGGGTCTATGAGTAGACGGAAATAATTTTTCGCTGATTAAGAGGGTGGCAAGGCAAAGATTAAGGCTCATTACGCTGTTCAAAAGGTCGCTCTTGCTAGACGTCTGTATGCTCATTTGCCGGGCTCATCTGATCGGTAAGATGCCTTCTACGTTGCCACTGATCTCTTCGCACTTGCTGGGAGACCCCTTCACTTTTGTCTGGGCAGCAATGCAGGCAGGAACGAGGGCATATGAGCGCGTGCCCCTCCTGCCGGCCCGACGTGCAGTGTCATATCCCCCAATGCCGGCCAGATGGCCCTTTACGTCGACTGGGGACCCCTGAGTCAACGAGGTCCCCTATGTTGGTTAGGCGGCGTCAGTACCGAACAGTCGGCTACGTATCGGTCTGGACCTGAGGACAAATATCCTAAGCAACTACAAGGCCGGGACCCGTAGTTTACATTGGTCAGGCCCCGGAGCCAATGAGGGTCACCAGGCTGGCCAAGGGTCCACAGTGCGTAACGGGGATGCCCAGAGTTAGCATGGGCCCCGATTCGACCAGGGCAGTGCTTGAGGAACTTCGAAGAGAGGCCCAAAATATGTCCTCAAGGCTGACAATCAAAAGGCTGATTGGAAAGCTGAATGGCCCAGAGAGCTGGCTGTAGGTCACATTCAGGATCCAACTACGTATGGCCGTGACTTCAGATGTCAGTCAGATGGACCCTTGCATCGATAGAGATTCTCTGGAGCAATGCAGGCCTCTAGTTCGACCAGAGACCATCGATGCCCAGCAGTAAGCTCCAGACCGAGGCAAGGCCGGGCACGCGGTTTGTGTTGTTTGGGTACCCGAAAAAAGATTGGCCATGTGTTGGTGAGAAACCCACAGCAACGAACAGGAGGTCTTCCGTCGGCAAGTCCCATTTGGTCCCCTCTGGTCACGCACGGTTCGGTCAGGTCCCTCCTGGGTCCATCCGGTCCCGTTGGGTCTGGTTCTGTACGATTCCCTCTTATTTGGTCTGTTTTCGCCCGGTTCTGCCTCCATTCATGATGTCACATCTGGTTCTCTCTGATCTGGTCCGGTTCTGTCGAAGTCTGTGCGATGCCACTCTGTCCAACCCGATTCATTTCCGTCACTTACGATGCTCTTCGATCCTGTCTGATTCCACCTGGTCGTATCGTCCCGTTTCTTCCCGTCGGCTTCCATCCGGCCTTGTCTATATACTCGCCTAGTTCTGTTCAGTCATGACCCTAGCCATCCGGCCTCATTTCATATCCATCTCAGAGGTCATGCAAAGTGAGCCATGAACCCATTCCCACAGCACGACTCTCAGTCTGCATTTGCGACCGACTGGCAGTGACCGATATGTGACGAGAAGCGTCCAGGTCCCATCACTAAATTGCCGGGTCTAGACGCGCAAACTCTCACCAGGTTGGCAGTGATTTGGTGGCTTTGTGACGTTACCGTACAATCAGCTGGAAGTGTTGGCGAACTTCATTACCATCGGCTGACAGCTGCGCCGCCGGCTCTTGCGCCCGGCTGTGGGACCTG
This sequence comes from Pollicipes pollicipes, assembly GCF_011947565.3. Lineage (NCBI taxonomy): Eukaryota > Metazoa > Arthropoda > Thecostraca > Pollicipedomorpha > Pollicipedidae > Pollicipes > Pollicipes pollicipes. The sequence goes on from NW_023597054.1 coordinate 2,858,985, forward strand.
TGTGAGTCTGAGTCCGGGCCTGAGCGTTATGGTCTCGGAGGCCCGGCTGTGGGATCTGTGTGAGTCTGAGTATGGGCTAGTATGCCAGGCTGTGGGATCTGTGTGGGCCTGAGTCCGGGCCAGCATGCCCGGCTGTGGGATCTGTGTGCGTCTGAGTCCGGGCCAGTATGCCCGGCTGTGGGATCTGTGTGGGCCTGAGTCCGGGCCAGCATGCCCGGCTGTGGGATCTGTGTGGGCCTGAGTCCGGGCCTGAGCGTAATGGTCTCGGCGGGAGCCAGCACTGCGCAAGGGGCGCTTCGAACAGAGCGATGAAGGACCCTCTGGTGGGGGTTGGAATACCCGAATGCTTAACGACCCTTGATGGACACAGAACGTCCAGTAGGGTGCTCAGATATGTCGTTCAAGGCATGAAGAGCGAGAGAGCCGGCCAGAATGTGGACGTTGGACCTTCAACCCCCAGAGCTTGGAGGGAAAGCGCGTGCATGTCACGGCGCGAGGACGGGATAGTTTACCCAGTGACAGTGGTCAGTGGCCATCGGCTTGATAGGCGGACCGGGTGGACTTCTTGACATTAGCGCCAATGGGAGACGCTAGAGAGGGGCGGTTGAGACTGACCTCGGCGCCGGTGTCGAGCGTAAGCCTCAGTGGATGATGGTTTTAATATGCGTGCCGTTACGCAGATGGGTGAGGCTGCACTCGCCGCGCGGGATCCTGTTGTGGGGTCGGATCACAATGGGTGGATGCAGGATCATTGATGAGGCACAGATCACGACGGTTTTGGAGTGCATACGTGGCCATCAACGAGGTCACAACCAGCGATCAGATGGACACCGGCCATGAACCGCCAGGCCCGGCCCCGGGAGGCAGCAGCAGCGGCTCAGAAGGAGGATATCACTGCCAGGGCGACCGGTCGCCTGCAGACCGCATAGAGCGGGGCGAGTTCTGCGGATGACAAGCACCTCCAGCGGACTCGGCCGGCTGGAGCGGGAGGATGGCGGCAGGTCCCGGCAGTCGCAGCTGGCTGCCCGGCTTAAGTCAGAGGCGACAGATGACAGCACCTTCGTGTCTTCCGCCGACGGGAGCTCGGCCAGCAGAGCCCAGCGTCTGACTGATCACGGGCTTCAGCGCGCGGCTTCAGCGTGGCCAGGGCGCGGCTTCAGCGCGGCTTCAGTGTGACCAGGGCGCGGCATCAGCGCAGCTTCAGCGTGGCCAGGGCGCGGCTTCAGCGCGGCTTCAGCGTGACCAGGGCGCGGCTTCAGCGCGGCTTCAGTATGACCAGGGCGCGGCTTCAGCGTGAGTTCCGCGTGGCCGGGGCGCGGCTTCAGCGCGACTTAAGTGCGGCCAGGGCGCGGCCTCAGCGTGGCTTCAGCGCGCGATTTCAACGTGGCCAGGGCGCGGCAATGGCGAGCGGCTTCAGTGCGGCTTCAGCGTGGCCAGGACGCGGCTTCAGCGCGGCTTCAGTATGGCCAGAGCGCGGCTTCAATGTGGCTTCAGCGTGGCCAGGGCGCGGCAACGGAGCTGCAAACATGATTGCTGCTTAACGTGCGATAGGAGGTCCGCATGAGTGGGTCACAGCCAGAGCAGTCGGACAAGGCTTTCCAGCGTTGGGGACAAGCTCTCATCCGTGAAAGGAGGTGGAATGATCCGTGATTTCAACCTCGACCTTCAGCATGTTGTCTTGAACGTCATCAGGCGCTGGGAGAGGTCCTCGGGGCGTTCACCATATTCGAGGCGAATCCCTGCAAAATCTGGTTGTTGAGTGCTGCACGAGTGGAACCCGTAGTGAAGACCATTACTTTGCCAAATTTGAGCTAGTGACGTTAAGTTTTGGAGATGGTATTGCGTGAAATGACGGGGCAAAAGCTGGCGATCTGGTCCAGCATACGGCCGAAGTGGGCAGCGCGCCGCTCCGCCGTTCGGCGCATGGCGGCCGGCACGTCCTCGCTGTCATCAACAAGATCCGTGTCGGACAGCTGCAGTTTTTCAGTTATTGTACACCTTTGAGAAATTGTGTACAATATGAGACCGACGACAGGTTGTACCCGAGACTTTGACGCCAATGTTCAAGGAAAGTTATGGCTTCAATTTTCGTGAGCGCCCACCGCTTTGGTGTAGGCGCCGCCGCCATCTCGTGATACAGTGTCGCAAATGGTGTAAATCAAACAAGGTTCACCGATCTAAGTACTTGGAGCAGCCGGGATCCAAGGATTACTTGGAGGCATGTGAACGATGCGCTGCCACCAAGCCAGTAGGAGGTGGAGACTCGGCGCGATGAAGGCGCTCCTGTATGAGCGGCGCGCAGCCGAAACGCAACCAAGAGAGAGCCACAAGAGGACAATAAAACACTATTTCGAACATATATACTGGAGAGCAGCCCGCGAGCGACATCCATCTGCGACCGGCACGACCATAAAACACTAACGCACACATCTGCCGCGAGATGGCAGGTGGTCCAACGTCAGCTTCGGGCCGCACTGGTGCTGCAGCAACCTTTTGGAGAGGATCCGTACTTGTTTTTCGGAAGGTAAGTCCCGAGCGAACCTCTCTCAAATAATGCATGCCCCACTCCATGGTGGGCTGTGTCGCATGGTGGGCAGAAAAGTGTTGTTTTTCGCATAGAGTGGGTTGCATTGCAAGCAAGTTAAATACGATACGACATTGAACAGTGACAATCGTCTGACGTTTTTAATTTGTCATGATCGCGAGATGACAGATTGATGCCGTTGGTAACAATCAGTGTTGTTTTGTTTTGTTCTGACAGTAACTGTCACCCCTGTTTTGGTTGCTCAGGTGGGATGTATGGGCCTGCACGGGTATCATAAATGTCAACTTCTGGCCAAATATCCGAATCTCCAATGGTACGACTTGCTTGATGGTAAAATGGTGCATTCAAAATGTGTTCAATAAACAGAAAACAAGCCAATAACATGGCTAACACCGGCATAATGGGCAACGTGAAGGACGAGCATCACATTTTCAAGCTTGCAATCATTCACTCTGGCTTCTGACAGATCAGCCTGACGATTCTGACTTAACGCCCACAAGCACGTGCAGTCGGAGTCGTCGGAGTTACAGTTCGGACAGATGTGCGCAGTCATCCGTGTTCACACACTCTTCTTGAGCCAGCCGTCCACAAACTTCACAACGGTTCTTTTTTTCTGTGCGGATGTCGGTGTCCGTGTGCGCAGGTTAACACAGAATTAGTAAATAATCTGGAGACATGGGTTACATTTGCATCATGTACACACCCATGGAGCGTAAAAGCAGGCTCCATCTGTCCTAAGCGTCTGCAAGGGACACCTTGCGAGTCACCAACACTGACTGCTTCAGTTCACTGCCATTGCCACCAGACAACAGGACCGCCGCAGCAAGCGCCGCCCCAGTCTGCAAGTAAGCCATCCGCAGCGCCGGGCACCTCAGGGGCGTCCGTGCGCCCGGCACCTCAGGGACGTCCGTGCGCCGGGCACGTCAGGGACGTCCGTGCGCCGGGCACCTCAGGGACGTCCGTGTGCCGGGCACCTCAGGGACATCCGTGCGCCGGGCACCTCAGGGACATCCGTGCGCCGGGCACCTCAGAGACGTCCGTGCGCCGGGCACCTCAGGGACGTCCGTGCGCTGGCCGCTGAACACCGCGCTCGTCTGCGTCGAACTCAGGACAAGCCAATTCGCGCCGAGTTTTCAAGTTATTTTCATGCGAAAATATCACCGGAATATGTTTGCTTGAAGGAACCTTGGCAACAGCACGATGCTTTGAAAAATTGCCCGTCTACGGGCTGAGCCTGCTAGCGAACGAGTGGCGAGCTCTGAGCGCCCGGATTTATGGTGGACATGCTTTGAATTGTGTACCGCGATGCCGTAGCTGCGCCGGACGTATTCGGCATAGCGTGCACTTTTGCAGTCTGGGCGCAGCCCGGTCACATGAGGAGACGTCCGCAGCCCGGCACAGCGAGACCGCCGCCTCCAGCCTGATCACGGGATGAGACCGCCGCGTCCAGCCCGGCTACGGGACGGGGCCGCTGCGTCCAGCCCGGCCGCGGGGCGGAGCCACCGCGTCCAGCCCGGCCGCGGGACGGGGCCGCCGCGTCCAGCCCGGCCACGGGACGGGGCCGCCGCGTCCAGCCCGGCCGCGGGACGGGGCCGCTGCGTCCAGCCCGGCCACGGGACGGGGCCGCCGCGTCCAGCCCGGCCGCGGGACGGGGCCGCTGCGTCCAGCTCGGTCACACGGCAAGAGCACCGGAGCTTGGTATGACGAGACCGTGGTATGACGAGACCACTGCCTCCAGCGCAGGCCGGCCAGGTGGCGAGGACGCCGCAGCGTGGTCGCATGAATCCGTTGCCTCCAGTACAGCTCAAATGTCAGATCAGATGACATGACGACGTAACCCCGCAGTCGGTGCAGCACGGTGACACGACGAGACCACCTCCAGCGCAATTTGGTCAGCTTAAGGGGCCATCACAGTCGGTGCATTTCGGTCACACTGCAAGGAATCGAGCACTGCATGTGGCCCGTGAAATATGTGTAAGAAGCAGCTAGCGGATCTAAAAAAATGCTATGTATTTGAGCCACGCAGCACGCCACTCCCGCTGGCCTCCAACAGCGTACACAGCTCGGTACCCTGCTCTCCAAGCTACTCACCCCCTTGCCGTTTTTCACTACCCGACACTGCTCTCGCCAAAAAACATTTCTCCTGCCGCTGTTCCTCGCCCCTTGCGCCCACTCCGCCGCTTCCGACGCGCACCAGATGAAGGTTTCCCTTCACACTCCCCCCCCCCCCCCTGATTCCCGATCACAAACTCAATCAGGAGCTCACACTCCCCCCCCTCCCCCCCAGATCCTGCGCGAACGCGGCAGAGTGGATCAACGCTTGTCGCACAAGTCGCAGACGCGTGGTCTGACCAGCCGGCGACTCCTTCTGGGCTCTCCGGCGGGCGTGCCCTCTCTTTCCTCTCCCCTGTAGATCCCCTCTTCTTCCTTGGGGGGACCGCCCGCTGCCTCCTCCTGCGTGTCGTCGCGGACTGCTCCGTTCGCCGCAGCCGGTGGCGCTTCGACTTGGCCGTCACTTCCCCGCCGTACCAGCCAGCAGACGCAGTCGTCGGCGTCTTCATCGCCTACCTGAGTACTCGGTCCGGTCTCCTCAGCTGGCGTTACAGGCGTCGGGGCACCGCCTGCTCGCAAGTCACGCACGTGACGTGGCACCCCCTCTACTTCTACAGTTTGAGGCGATACCACGCGGGTCACGGTTCCAGCCGCGCTAGGGACGTCGCATCTGCGACTTGGGTCGCGAATCCACACCTGATCGCCGGCACTGAATCGACATGTCACAGCCCCGGGATCGTGCTCGTTCTTGTCAATGCCGCGGACTCTCACCTCATGCGCGTAGAGAACGTTCGCCGGCGCCGTACCGGCGCTCACGTCGTCCTTAGGCGTGACGTTATACCAGTGCACGGCGTCCAGCACGGGGCAGCTGGTGCGGGCCACCATCCGCTTCACCGTACGGTGACAGCGCTCCACTACGCCGTTCCCGGATGGCTGATGCACAGTTCGGAACCGCATCACGATACCCCACCGCTCTGCAAAGCTTCCAAAAGCGTGGCTGCGGAAAACTATCGCGTTATCGGTCAACAGTTCCGTCGGTGCTCCTCTCTCATGGAACACTTGCTCTAGCTGTTTGATGACGCTGGCGCTGTCCTGCCTCCTCAAACGTCGCCACACAGCGAACCTCGACGGTCCGCAATCGACGATTGTAAGATAGTGCACGGCGCCGACGTGAGTTATATCCATACTTAGTCGCCGCCAGGTGTTACTCACTGCCAGCCCGCCCCGCTCCCACCGTATGGGGGCGGGATTGACGGACTGGCACTGCTGACAGACCCGCACTAGATCGTGTACCGCTCGCCTCGTCGCACTCAGTCCGGCTCGGCGACAAAAGTAGAGAGTGCGCCACACACCCAGGTGCCCAGCGGCCTCATGAACTACGGTGCCTCGAACCGAGCCGCTGCTGCTATCATCAACGCCTTTCTACAAGACAGCAGAGACGGACCGGCTACTTGAAATCCAATATTGTAGACCCTAAGAAGATCTGCTGCGCAGGAGACAGAGCGAGAAAAGAGACGGCACGTTTAAATGCTGAATCAATCCAAGAGTAAGGTTTGACCATCCTCTACCCCCGACGGCCGCGAAGGCAGGATCTACATGAGCGGCACGCAGCCACGCGAATGCCGTCGAAAAACACGTGGCTGTCATCGCTGAGCCATGCAGCCGCTACGTGACTCATTTTACGTCCGAGTTCAGCCGTACCCTGCACCTGCTCAACGAGCTACACTCCGTGAGCCTGCAGTGCGACAATCACATCAATGTGCTCGGCTGCGATGGAACGGCCGTCAACACCAAGACGAAAGGCGACGTGTTCCGGCTGTTTGAGCTGACCACCGAGTCACCCGTACACTGCCACATCTGCCAGCTGCACGGCAACGAGCTGAACCTCTGCCATCTGCTGCTGAGCTTGGACGCCACGACCGCGGGATCAAATTTTGTTCTGAACCTTTCGGCAAGACCTGAGCCGGAGCGGCCTGGAAGAGGGATGTTGTGGCATTCAAGCCTATGCCAGGGCACGTGTCAAACCTGACGGCCAAACTGATTCAGTAGCTGAGCACCAACTAGCAGCTGCTGTACATTCTGGCCTCCGGTGTTCAAAACGGCTCTCTCCGAAACGTTGCAGCCCAGCGGCGAATCGGACCATCGAACCATGTCAGTTAAATATGAAAACGCATTATCTTCGAATTTATAGCAACGAGTGCTTAAACTTTATCACGCATCAATTGATATTTCATCTGACCATTTTAGAACATTTACTTACTATCATACCTTGGGTTGCAGTAAATCGCATCATTTGCTCGTTGGTTTATGCTTACTAGCACATTTGTTTATATGTGTTCCATCACATTTAAGGACTCTGGGTATCGGCATCATTACCTACGCTAAAGAGGCGCAATATTTTCTGTACGATCTAATGTTCAGTTCGAATTGCTCTAATACATTCGCTTTTGTTTTGAGATGGTTGACATTGGCCAATCGCCTGCTCCTAGCTTATATCTCTACCGAGACCTCCAGCAGCGCCCTCAAGGACCTCGTCCAGTGCGTGGCCGGCCACCATTTGCCGATATGTTCCGCCATCTGGTAAAACAGCAGCTGCGACCTTGGCTCACGCGACTTGTTCCGAATCATCGCGCTGCTCCGCAAGCTGCCGCAGCACACACAGGTCACGGTGCAGCCAATCCTCCAGAGCAACGGGTGCAGGGCCCGTCGGGAACAGCTGCTGCTGAACATGGTGTGGGATGAGAACCGCATGGTACACGAGCAGGCGGTTCCGATCGTCGCGCCGCTCGTGAGCAGCACACCGAAGGTCTTCTTCAGGCCAAGGTCTTCGCCATCCCAGCGATAAACATCGAGACCGTGAGGTACACCGAACTGATCCCCTGGTACGGACCAGTCACACAGCCGAGACCTCCGCGACTGCCAGCTGCGGAACAAAGCTCAGGCTCCGCTGCCATCTCGCCCTGTCTAGTCCAACCAAAATTTGTACGACGGCTTAAGGAGCGCTTGGTAGCATCGTTTCCTTGCGTAAAGGTATTTTGTATCGCTTGCCGCCCACGGCTTTGTGTTACCTGCGGCGGCGGGCGCCGCCCAACATTCGGTGACTGCAGCGCCGGGCATCGGTTTACAATGATATTTTGATCGGCTCGCGCGTCACGAATTTGGGTATTGGGGAGAGCTTTTGCAATGCCGTGTACTTTGGACTCCTGCGCCAAAAATGTATTTGTCTCACTTGGTCTTGCTACTGACGACACACCTTATTGATCATGCTTAGGCAAAGAACGATACCAAAAATGCCGTGGAATTTTACAAGACATACGTTTTACGATAGCGGCCTGCTCAACGTCAGTTTTTAAGAAATACAAAACATGTCACACACAAATCAAAAAAACTAAAATGTTGTTTTTCAGTTCCAGGACAGTCTCATTAGTGTGAAGCTTCGGCTTCAAACAGTCATGCGCAGAAACGTATTTTTGCTAAAAGGATGGGTCGGTGCATGGGCGTAGGAACAGGGGGGGGGGGAGGGCCAGGGGGCCATGCCCCCTCCCCCACTTTTCAAGGTGGGGAGCCAGCAATGTTAACTGACACCCCTTCCTCACTTTTCAGATTAAGGTTGCATTTGGCTTACTTTTGGACTTCACTAAACATGCATGGCGATTTACCTACTTCACCAGCCATCTCCCTTAAGATGCGTCATCTTTTTTGTTTGCTCATTGGCCACCACATAGTGTTACAGCCACAAGGCCCGCGCCGCATGGCCTGGAGACTGCAACGCCGAGCGTCGAGGCTGTTATTGTTATGACTTGCGAGCACGCATGTTCAACACCAGATTACGCAGTTTTTTTTATCAGTAATCAGCTCTGACAGGATCTTGAGCATTATAAGATGAATATGGACTAGCCATGTTAATTCAAATTATGAACCCCATTTCATCTGCAATCTACAGTCAGGGAGAACTCAATATCTCTGAAGAACACAGAACAACATGGAACTGGAGTATATGTAAAACCTATCGGACAGCCTGCGGTGATCAGGGATGTTGTTGCGTCAATGAGGGTCCCTGTGCTGATCCGGGGCTAACCGCGCGGATCAGAAGGGCTCCCGTGTCAAGGTTGGGAACAATGTGACATGATATATCCTTCTAATGGCCTCCGGATCGACCAGGAGAACCGCCCAGTGCCACCAGAGTGATAGCCAGAAGACAATTCGCGATGGGACGGAATGGCCCTTCGGCCTCTGACCGGAAACGGTAATGTACCCCTGTTGTTCTACTCAAGAGGCCCCTTGCCAGAAAGGGAATAAGGGGTCTCATTATTGTTGAGTAGAGTGGGGCTCTCATTATTGTTGAGTAGAGTGGGGCTGTCATTATTGTTGAAAAGCACGGATCGAAATGAATTTAAAGAACGAGCAAAGTCATGCCATGTTTGCCTGAGAACGCTCATCTCTTTCAGAATGTATTATTGAAACAAATTACATCAAAAGGCTTGAACATGCGCGCCCGCATCCTCGAGAGCAAGGACAAGGATGGTCTGGGTTGCAACTTCCGTAAAACCGATGAGTATCGGCCACTGCAAGTGCCACCAGACGGCGGGCGCCGTGTTAATCTGTCTTCTGGACAGATAAATAGCTGCGGAAACACGAAAAATAGAGATTTTGCCTTTACTCTTCCAGTTCAACCACCAGATTCCAGCCCCCCTTCGCGGTGCTTTAGGGGCCAATCCGTTCTTTTCATCGATTTTAAAATTGCATGCGTGAACTATGCCCTCAGACTGCATTCTAAATACAAGATCTGATGTCATGAGGCGTCCAAGAATACTTTCTCAGAAAAGTCGTCATTTTCGTCCACCCGTTGGCCACAACTCAATATTATCTGTTAGACCGACGTTGCGCGGCCTGCGGAGACTGCAACGCCTGGGGGCGAGGCTTGTGTTTCTTAACTTATCGAGTGCGCATGCTCAAACTTACGCCACATAAATTGTATAACTAGTTGATTCAAGTGTTTAAAGATTATCATTTCAGAAGCGTCATTATTTTCGTCTACCGGTAAGCCACGGCTAAATGTTAGCTACTGGGCTAACGCCCAGCGGACTATGGAGACTGCAACGCCTGGCGTCGAAGTTTTTGTTGCTAAGATTTGCGAGCGAGCATGTTAAAAAAACTCGTTACATGAATTATATCACTAACCGATTCCGACTGAATGGTGAACATTTTCAGACAAACATGGCTTGGTCATGTTAATACACAATGTTGACCACTCGAATTGCAATCAAATTTTCGTCTTCAAATTTGGATCAAACATATCGATCTACAATCTACCTTCGCAATGTCCCCAATGTCTGTAGAGCCCAGATGAAAAATTGACAAAGCTTCTGAATTATATCGGTTTAGAAAGAGTCAAATAACCATTGCAAATTAAGAGCGCCGGTGATTTCTTCCATGCAGTCGTTCAACGCCTGATTTCTGCAGCTTATTGACCTCAAAATGCAAACAGAATTGAGCTCACGGTAGCTCCTGGTTTCTGTTCTGGTTACAAGGTAAAAATGACAGTAAAACGAAGAAAACCGTGCCCCTGGTTAACAATTAAGCCATAACCGGGGATTTTTTTTTTTTGGGGGGGGGGTCACCATAAGGTGGGCATTTGTCAACCTTGTTCCCTCTTGGCAAGGCTCTGGCTACGCCTCTGCCTACGCACAAAAGCAGATCAAGTCGCGTACGTTGAATGATGGGCAACGAAGTGTCCGTTGGGCCAAACCATACCTAGGGCAGACAGCTTCCCGGAGGTTTTTTCTGCGGTGGGGTGGTATAAGGGAAGATAATTCGGGAAAAATACTGTTGCAGGTATCCAACATATGTTTCATACACCATGTGGAGGTAACGCTGATCCAAAAATATGCAACAAAGTAGCCATACGATCAGCTCGCAGTCAGTCATGCGGGAGACATCCAGGCTAGGACAGCGACCACCGACGGCGGACAGGAGCAGGGCCCAGATAAGGAACATATGACAGATAGGCCCTCTTATGTGGCTTGATTCTCAAAAGAGAATCTTCAGTTTTATGGATTTTGTCATTTTTTCTAGCAGTTTCAAGCTCCCGAATTTGTCTCCGCCTAAAATGCTGCGGCAAGTCCTATTTCTTGAAAAGCAGCCAATGAAATGAAGGCGCATGAAAAACCTGGCGCACTGTGGGCCATCGATCCACTTTCAAAGTTCTCACCAGCTTATATCCATGCCATATTTTGGCGTCTACACTGTGGAGGCAAATGCTTCCTAAATGACCCAAAATACCTACCTCCTCGTGGAATTGTGTCTCCCCAGGAGAGACAATGTTAAAATGGACGAATAATCTAGGGAAGCTGGATAGCCTTATTTGCCAAATAACACATGAGTCGAATAGGCAAGATTGTGCACCAGTGATAAACGGCTCTACATGCATAGCTAGCACAGCAGCCATGACATTTGAATAAAGAGCGATAGCAATCTCTACCCTCCCCCCCCCCCCCGGGTCATCGGGCTCGCTTTCCAATAAAAATCCTGAAGTACACCCTGACCTTGGCCCCCACTTTTTAAAACGTTCCTACGCCTATGGGTCGGTGGGAGGGGGAGCTGAGCAGTGGAAAGTTACGAAACACGCCCCCAAGTACACCAACACGCGGTTTTTTCTATCGATTTTGTTCCCCCCGAAGGTGCGGGGAACAGGGGGCCAAATGCAGAGGTTACTTAGGCATTTTTGAGTCGATACAGTCGGCACATCTATCAATCGATTTCAACGCAGCTAGCGCAGATCGGTAGTCAATAAAGCGCAAATTGCCAGCACCGTTTTCAATGTCCGAAACGCGTGGATGTACTCGGAGGACAGGAAAGGGGAGAGTAGGAAGTCCTCAAAACGATGTTTGGTCCAGCTCATGGTAAAGAAGTGCGGTGGTGCGTCGTTATGGCGTTATAAAAGACATACTTGTTATAGATAAATAAGGTGCAAGCACCCCAAAATGTCCAAGGCGCTTCCAGCGGAGCGGATAGGGTAGGCTTAACTTTTTCTCAATTACAGCGGCCGGCCACTCTGATGATATCCGCTCTAAATGAATTACGGTGCTTATACAGCATGTATAACATTTATCATCAACGCATCCAGTTTCCAGAAGGAAAATTAGGGTCCAGTCACTTGAGCTCGGAGGCTGCGGATTGAAGCAGCTGTCATTCGCTGACTGACAGCTGTTGGCAAGATATCGACTGATCGCCTCCAATATATTGACCGATCGTCCCCAAGATATTGAGCGATCGCCTCCAAGGGGATTGCCCCTCTCCACAATTTCAGGTGACCCAGAAGGAGCCCCCAGAGATGTGGAAGTATTTGCTTACTTTGTTACCAAAGCAAGCGTAGAAGCCCCATGCCTGTTCTGGAAAGGGACCATTTTAAGCTCAGAAGGCGATCGTTTCGTGTCCACAAAAAGGGTCCGTCTCAAGTCGGGAAAAGGGCCCATTGTAAACTCAGAGGTGCCCCCTCAAATCTGGAAAGGGTCCATCATAAATTCAGAAATGGCTCGTCTCAAACCAGGCAGGGACCCAGCAGAGGCTGAAAATGGGAGAACGTTAGGCTTAGAAAAGGCCTATCTTACTTTTTGGGGCTGGGAAAATCCCATCCCTGGTCTGGAGTGGGCCCATGGTAGGCTCAGGAAGCCAGTGTCGGTATATCCGGGGGGGGGGGGGGCAAACTGTTGCCATGTGTGAGGCAAGACTATCTTTTCTTCCATATTTCAGGTGGCCCAAAAGGGTCCCTGACGAATTTCCGAAATATATTCGCTTATTGCGTGTAATCCAAGTAAGCGTAAAGAGCCAATCTCAGGCCCAAAAGGATCAATTTCAAGGCACAAAATCTCTACGACAATGTCAGGCACAGGAATGACCCTTTTCCGGCCTGAAAAACCACATCGTAGAACTGGAAAGGGTCCGTCTCTGATCAGGACAAGCCCATCGCAAACTCAGAAGGGGCCGTCCGAGGTCTGGGTGGGCCCTATCGTGAGCACAGAAGGGACTCTCTCGGGTTTGGAAAGAGCCTATGATGGACTCAAGTAAGGCCCTTCTTAAATCATAAAATGACACGTTTTAGACTGATGAAGTGAGCATCGCGGGTCCGGAAAGGGCCTATCTGAACACTTTAGGCCAAGAAAAGCCTATATCAGATTCTACAAGCTCAATTTTATGCCCGGGGAGACGCCAAAGTTTTGGTAACAAGGGGTGGGGGCGTCACACAGCTTGATAAAGGTGAAAAAACAACCGGAGAAATTACCAGATTTGGCCCACATTTTTCGAGGGACCACAGCGTTCTTCATGTGTCATCATGCCACAGAATCACCCGTTGAGGGATCCAGTGAGTTGAACAGTAATGAGGCCCGTTACCTTTCACGGACAGGAAGTCTCGTAAGTAGATCAATAGGGGTCCATCCTCTTTCCCGGTCGGGGGATGGAGGGGATCTCCGTTCCAACCCACCACGCGCGGTACTTGCCGGCTACTTTTCTGGAGACACGCTGGCCGGGGCCCTCTGGTCGATCAGGAGGGCTGCAGAGGGATGCATCATGCATCGGTCCCCTCACTTACGCGGTAGGTTCTCAGACGGGAGCAGTCGATCCCGGATCGACGCAGGGGCTCAATGACGCCGACGGATCGCTTACCGACACAGGGGTCCGACAATTGGCAGTTTGGTTTATCGGGCCCCTGACCGAAATGGGGTGGAGGTCCGTGCCAAGTTCGTTCCTGGGCCCGCATCCGATACAGGACTCTTTCACTGTCTCATCATAAGCCCTCCCATTGTCATTTATCCTATCGCCTTTCATCATCAGCGGGCCAGGTCATCTAAAGAGGCCCCCTGACATTCGGGGTCACGTTCCTCTCTCTAATCAGAAAACGGAGCCGTTACCGTTTCGGGACCTTACCGACAAGGGGTCCCCTGTTAGGCGCACTGTGGCCCCCTGACCAATACAGTAAACACTACTGAGAGCCCTTCTTTGTTTCCGGTAATGGTTCCCGGCGAAAAGCTGGGAGGCCATTCTGTTCCACCGCGCTGTGTTTTCCGGCCGTCATTCTGGCGACACGAGGGGGCATTCCCTGGCCGATCCGGAGGCCTGTAGAGGAATACATCATATCACATTGGTCCGTTCCCTGACGCAGGAGGCCTTCTGACCCGCGTAGCTGACCCCGGATCGGCGCACGAACCGTCATTAACACGACATCCCTGTTTACCGCAGGCAATCAAATAATTGGCACATAGACTCCAGTTGGGCTTAACGGGCCCATGCTAGAAAAGGTTTGGAGGGCGCACCGTTCGGTAGTGGGGGCCCTGACTGGCATATATTTCTTCTATTATCTCAATGTGATCGCTCATCATAAGTTTTTGTTTCCCTCAATTGCCAGAGGGCCCCGACCAACGCGGCAGACCCTCTGCCATTCGAGCTCCCGTTCCCGTCCCTGTTGGACAAGTCTTTCCCTGACCGAGTTGAGGCCCCTTGTTGACACAGAATGCCCTGTTAGGCACTGCGGGCCCCTTCACGATAACGAAGCCAGATCAACGTAAATCGCGGGCCTGGCCTTGTCCCTGCTGGAGAAATGGGCCCCAGAGGTCAGACCAGCACAGAGCTGACTGTTCGTTGTTCGTGATCTGTGGTCGAAACAGAGGAAAGCTCTGTGTCAAGGGTCCCTATCGGCACAAGAAGTCATCTTACTGACATTTCTCGGCCCTGTGGACGGGGGTCCTTGCGAATTGCAGCCGGCCCTTCGGACCCTTCAGCCTTCCCATCGGGGCCTTCATCTCCGGTCTCGAGAGACCCTCCGACCCATCTTCAGGCCCCTTCAAACATCGATCCGACTCGGGGCCACCTGCTGCCACCGCAACCCCGTTCGGCACTGTGGTCCCTAACCGACACAGGATTTCATTGTGTTAGGGACTTCGAACATTGCAAATCGCAGACCCTGGCCTCGTTTCTGCTTGGGAAATGGATCTCAAGGGTTCAGACGGACATGGACCCAACTGCTCGGTGTACGTGGTTGCTGACCCACTTAGACACCCGCATTGCCTCAGGGGTTGCTAAAATGTGGCAAGAGGACCTCTGACTGATATTTCAGGCCAGGATCCTATGGGCCGCGGTCTGAAATGCGACCTTATGTGGCTTATTTATGTGAAATGTGACTTAATGTGACCTACGGCCAGCCCTTCGGGCCCTTATACCCTCCAGCCGGGCCTTTAAAAGTCGGTTCTGGTGGGCCGCCCGGGCCCTGTTACGGATCTTGTCAAACAATTCCCTTGGTCGGCTCGGGCCCCTTGCGAGCACAGGGCTCTCTCTTAGGCGTTGTGGGCCCTTGACAGATACAAGGCCCCCGACCAGTATAAATCACTGGTCCCAGCTTTATAGCTGATTGGGAAGCGGGTCCTCAGGCCCATACTGACACGGAGCTATGTGGCACGGTGGTAATTAACTGACATCTAGGCCCATATCGACACTCAGTGGGTCCCTGATTGGTGCAAAGGGCCCTCTGACCGTTATTTGAGGGTCCGTCGTCGCAGGTCTGGACCTCTGAATAAGACTCCGGCCAGCCCTTGATGTCCTTAGACCCTCCCACCGGGCTCTTGATCGTCGGACACGGTGGGTCCTCTAGGCTCTTCGGACCTCTTCGAATACTGCCTCTTGCCGACTCTGGGCCCCTTGACAGCACAGGAGCCCTATGAAGCGCTGTGGGGACCACGAACAGTATAAATCACTGGCTCCGGCTTTGTCACTGCTTGGGAAATGGATCCTTAGGCCTATGCCACCAAGGAGCCGACTGTGCGCTACTGGTGGCGTGTGACCAAAATATAGGCCCTTATTGACTCAGTGGGCCAATGATCAAGGTGCAGAACCGTCTGGCTAGCATTTGAGTGCCGGGCCCTGCGGGCCGGGGCCCTGAATAAGACACCTGGCTGGCTTTTCGGGCCCTTCGGACCCTCAAATCGGGCCTTTAATCGTAGATTTCGAAGAGCCCAAAGGGCCCCTAAGAACCTAAGGGGGAACGTGCCCCCTGTACTCCCCTCCCTTACCCTGCCTACGCTACTGCGTATAACCCAACGGCGCTGGCCTCTTGCAAGTAACACCAGGCGGTGGGCGCCGTGTGTGCGAGAGTGACCATCGTTGAATAATACTCCGAATGTTTAATCCGTATCGTTCGAATTTTAGGCTCGTGTGTATTCTTTGCAGCTTTGTGGCTGTTCTCTGGACAGATGAACACCTGCAGCATCACACAAAATTGTGATTCTACCTTTACTCCTCCGGTTCTACCCCCAGATTGCAAAGGCCAATCCGTGCAATTCATCAATC
Organism: Pollicipes pollicipes; assembly: GCF_011947565.3. Lineage (NCBI taxonomy): Eukaryota > Metazoa > Arthropoda > Thecostraca > Pollicipedomorpha > Pollicipedidae > Pollicipes > Pollicipes pollicipes. The sequence continues at coordinate 2,874,919 of NW_023597054.1, forward strand.
TATGAATCGGACAGCTGAAATATACGCCCGGTCACCTTCTAAATGCACGGTTTAAAGCCATAAAGCGTTTAAATGTACTTTTGTCAACTGTGTCATTACTTTCTTCCAACCATTGGCAACGGCTCAATGTAAGCCGCGGGGTCGACGCTGCACTGCCTGCAGAGACTCCAACGCCTGACATCGAGATTTTTTAAAGATTTGCGAGCGCGCATGCTCCAAACTGCGTTACATGATTTGTATCACTTATCAGTTAAGACTGAATGCTGAGTTTTTCCAGGCTAACATGTCTTGGCTACGTTGATATAAATTGGTAAGCCATTTCGACCTAAATTCGCGGGTCCTTAATATCTCTGTGCAGCTCAGATAAGACTGCGACAGAACTTTTGGGTTCCATCGGTTTAAGAAGGGTCAACTGGACTATCGTAAAACGAAAAGCATTGGTGATTTATTGCATGTGGTCGCTTGACGCATGATTTCTTTAGTTGACTGACTTTAAAATTCAGGCAGAATTGATCCCGCGGTAGCTTCCAGTTTCCATTCCAGTTGCAGAACGTATAAATGAAAAAAGCGTGCCTCCATCAACAAATGGGCCATGTTCGGTAATTTGTATTGGGGGGGAGGGAGCTTTACTTACAACGGACCCTTTGCCAACTTTGTGCCCCTCCCTTGCCGAGACTCTGGCTAAGCATCTGCACTGAAATTTTAACATTGGTTTGAGGGCCCTTCACAAAATATTTGCCCCCATCCCAAATTCGGATAAGTCACCCCTGCCCCGAACGACCGAGCGTGCTCGTTCGGTCGTTAACGTCGTTGTCGTCGTCGTAACGTCGTTCAATGTTAACCTTGCAGGTTAGCAGATGGGCACCCGACAAGAGTGAAGAACCATAATTCCAGATAATTAGAAGCACTTTAGACCAAAGATATCCAATTCGGTTCGTTCGGCAGGTCTGTAGATTATCCCCCAGTTTCGCCTCACGTGAGCCATGCACAGTCAGAGTTATAATGAAACGTGGGATAACTGGTTCTCCGTATTGACCGTACTTTGAGGATTTTTCGGGATTCTCCCTCCTGGATTCATGTGGATTGTCCCACGGAAAACTACCTTGCTGGCAGAACGTCATAACGGAACGTATCATAACGGAACGTCATTTTCATAACGGATCATTTCCAAAATTTAGGATAACTCTACGAGATTGGCTGCTGGCCCAACTCGTCTTCAAGAGAATGTTTCTCATTAGAATATATTGAAGCACGTAACAGAAATGATGAAACAAGCTCACTACTAACTATTGGCATGCTTTTTAAGTGGAAAAGATTGCTAAGACAGCACGATTCTCTGTTTAGTAAATGTGCCACGGTTTCATTACGTCATCCCACCTTACACAACATTGATTGCTAGTCACTTGATGGTCATTATATCTGGAAATGGCGCTCGCGAACGCTAGATATGAACGATTCGACAATTGTATGTTTCTTTGGTCTTGATCACCGCATGGCTTATAGAATGGCGGGATTTGAATTAATCGTTTTACGACCTCATGAATGGCAAGATAACTTTGAAATACCCCCCTGTAACTCTCCTGTAACCTGCACGGTTTTGTCCTGTAACTCTCCTGTAACCTGCACGGTTTGTCCTGTAACTCTCCTGTAACCTGCACGGTTTGTCCTGTAACTCTCCTGTAACCTGCACGGTTTGTCCTGTAACTCTCCTGTAACCTGCACGGTTTGTCCTGTAACTCTCCTGTAACCTGCACGGTTTGTCCTGTAACTCTCCTGTAACCTGCACGGCTTGTTGCGCGAGCCCTGAGGCGCTACCCGATCGTGAAATTACGGGTGAACGTCATAACTGTTGGGCGAAGGCTGAGCGTACTTTACTGCTGGGAACGGCGCGTCTTGCCTGACGACACCCAAAGGACATCTGTCCTTCAGAGCAGCCGCGGACACTGCTCAATGGCCATTCTGATCAGGGCCGAAAAGTGAGCATCTAAATTGATTGATCGACATGACCATGATTCAAATCTCATCCCGCCGCAAATAGGCGAGCCGGAAGGCTGCACTGCCCTGCTGAGCAGCCTCACTCCGATTTTGATGGATGATCGGGTCAGTCAAAACGGACTTGACCGTTGTTTCTTATATTGTTTTCAGTTCAGATCACAATAAGACGAACCAACACTATCTTAACTGGGTGCCAACGTTATCTCAGACAAATTATTGGCGTGCTACTGCTTAGTTTGTGCCAAATTTGAAAGAAATCAAGGCATGCTAGCCTGTAATGCATCTTTATAATCCATTTACGTAAGTTTTTAGTGTTACGCGCGCTTTCGTGGTCACTTAAATGTTCCCTTGCTTTACTCCTGGGCGACATTTCCCATACTGGCCAATATTATGGTACGCGCGGTTTTCCAGTTGGAGTGTTTGACATTTCTTGGATTTTCGCTTCAATAGAGCTAACATTCCTTCACGTTGTTGCTGAACTCTTACGCTGGATCTCCCATCTTGGCCATGACTAGGGTACATGGGTGATCTGATTATTTCAAGTAATATCGCTTATTTCATCCGGTGGTGCCTTTTAACCTCTCTTTAACTCTTACCCCTAATTACGCGGACTCGAGGCCGTCCGCGAAACTACAAGTAGGGACGGCACATTGCTCAGTAGTGTTATCCTGGTCACCCGACGGATTTCTCGCCGACACGTAACGGCAATCACGAGATTCCCAAAGCCCAGCTGCATATAAGAAACAAGAGCCCTGAATGACTGGATGACTTGGACGAAGTTCCTGTATGGTTTTTGAAGTTACGTAGTCGCACATGACGTTGTGCAATGCGTAATATTTTGACTATATTTACAAATACTAATCTGCGGGGTCACAAGCGCCTCTTCGTCAGAATAACCATGTTTATGAAATGAAATGATTTAGTCGTTAAGGTGAACTTGCGTGTGATTGACTTCCAGTATTTGGTCCTCTTTTTTCCTTTCGTATTGATCCTGTCGCTGGGGCTTTGCAACGCGATCAGCTGCTCAAACTATATGACATCTGCCTATCATCCTAGTAGGAATGGTGGTCACCGCGGGCCTACAATAGTCTGGAGATAATGGCTGCACTCATTAAGAATCAACCTCACAAAAGGAAAGTTGCTTGGAAATGACTCGTTCACCGGCAACTAAAATATTTGCTTTGATTAATTATGCATGCTGTTGTTAATGGCGGCTGTTGGTTTATTGACCCACTGCATTGATTCGCAGGTGATTAACATTAAGGCACACACCGACTTATAGAGGCAACTGCAAATGATAGCGACATCATTGGCTCACCGACAACAAATGAGCTTTTACGAAACAGATGCTTTTGTC
>NW_023597054.1:2879050-2921550 GCF_011947565.3 Pollicipes pollicipes
CACACACACACACACCACATATATACATATACATATAGGCCAGGGTGTACTTTCCTACCTAACATTAGAAAAAAATCACTGTACACAGTTTGCAATAAATGCTCAATAATGTGTTCACAAATCCTGTATCTGCCTACCTGCATGACCATGAGATAAACCAGGGCTGAACACAAGGAATGGAAAGGACAGCACCAGAAACAAACTCAGTACATATGCCCTGATATGCCCCAAGGCCTATATCATGGTCAGACCCCGCATCACAACAGGCCCTGGTCGTACCTATATATGGGCGTGCCGTTCGCCGTGCGTACAGCTCACGATTCTACCAGTGTTCAATTCTCCTGATGCTGTTTCTCCCTTACCGTCCACGTCTTAAAAAGCACGACTAGAAGGCGTTTTCCATTACAGGGGTGTGTGAGTCAGGCGTGCACCTGTCAGCTGATTATAGTGAACGTTAGCACTTCCAGCTGATTGTACGACCACGTCATAAAACTGCATTTCCGCCAAATTGTCGACGAGCTTGTACACGACCGCATATGTCTAGTTCAGGATCCAGAGGGTGGGGGGAGGAGGAGCATGGCAACGCGGCCTTTCTTGTGGCTCCAGGGGGTCCATAGGTCCCAAAGGGGCCCATATACATCACGACAGAAGCAGTTTTTAGCACAAAACGTAACGAAATTGACAACTTTAGGCCCCCAGTCGATCAAGAACAGGCCAAGCAAACGTGAAGGGTCTATGAGTAGACGGAAATAATTTTCGCTGATTAAGAGGGTGGCAAGGCAAAGATTAAGGCTTACGCTGTTCAAAAGTCGCTCTTGCTAGACGTCTGTATGCTCATTTGCCGGCTCATCTGATCGGTAAGATGCCTTCTACGTTGCCACTGATCTCTTCGCATTGCTGGGAGACCCCTTCACTTTTGTCTGGGCAGCAATGCAGGCAGGAACGAGGGCATATGAGCGCGTGCCCTCCTGCCGGCCCGACGTGCAGTGTCATATCCCCCAATGCCGGCCAGATGGCCCTTTACGTCGACTGGGGACCCCTGAGTCAACGAGGTCCCCTATGTTGGTTAGGCGGCGTCAGTACCGAACAGTCGGCTACGATCGGTCTGGACCTGAGGACAAATATCCTAAGCAACTACAAGGCCGGGACCCGTAGTTTACATGGTCAGGCCCCGGAGCCAATGAGGTCACCAGGCTGGCCAAGGGTCCACAGTGCTAACGGGATGCCCAGAGTTAGCATGGGCCCCGATTCGACCAGGGCAAGTGCTTGAGGAACTTCGAAGAGAGGCCCAAATATGTCCTCAAGGCTGACAATCAAAAGGCTGATTGGAAAGCTGAATGGCCCAGAGAGCTGGCTGGAGGTCACATTCAGGATCCACTACGTATGGCCGTGACTTCAGATCCGTCAGATGGACCTTGCATCGATAGAGATTCTCTGGAGCAATGCAGGCCTCTAGTTCGACCAGAGAACCATCGATGCCACAGTAAGCTCCAGACCGAGGCAAGGCCGGCACGCGGTTTGTGTTGTTTGGTACCCGAAAAAGATTGGCCATGTGTTGGTGAGAAACCCACAGCAACGAACAGGAGGTCTTCCGTCGGCAAGTCCCATTTGGTCCCCTCTGGTCACGCCACGGTTCGGTCAGGCCCTCCTGGGTCCATCCGGTCCCGTTGGGTCTGGTTCTGTACGATTCCCTCTTATTTGGTCTGTTTTCGCCCGGTTCTGCCTCCATTCATGATGTCACATCTGGTTCTCTCTGATCTGGTCCGGTTCTGTCGAAGTCTGTGCGATGCCACTCTGTCCAACCCGATTCATTTCCGTCACTTACGATGCTCTTCGATCCTGTCTGATTCCACCTGGTCGTATCGTCCCGTTTCTTCCCGTCGGCTTCCATCCGGCCTTGTCTATATACTCGCCTAGTTCTGTTCAGTCATGACCCTAGCCATCCGGCCTCATTTCATATCCATCTCAGAGGTCATGCAAAGTGAGCCATGAACCCATTCCCACAGCACGACTCTCAGTCTGCATTTGCGACCGACTGGCAGTGACCGATATGTGACGAGAAGCGTCCAGGTCCCATCACTAAATTGCCGGGTCTAGACGCGCAAACTCTCACCAGGTTGGCAGTGATTTGGTGGCTTTGTGACGTTACCGTACAATCAGCTGGAAGTGTTGGCGAACTTCATTACCATCGGCTGACAGCTGCGCCGCCGGCTCTTGCGCCCGGCTGTGGGACCTGTGTGAGTCTGAGTCCGGGCCTGAGCGTTATGGTCTCGGAGGCCCGGCTGTGGGATCTGTGTGAGTCTGAGTATGGGCTAGTATGCCAGGCTGTGGGATCTGTGTGGGCCTGAGTCCGGGCCAGCATGCCCGGCTGTGGGATCTGTGTGCGTCTGAGTCCGGGCCAGTATGCCCGGCTGTGGGATCTGTGTGGGCCTGAGTCCGGGCCTGAGCGTAATGGTCTCGGCGGGAGCCAGCACTGCGCAAGGGGCGCTTCGAACAGAGCGATGAAGGACCCTCTGGTTGGGGGTTGGAATACCCGAATGCTTAACGACCCTTGATGGACACAGAACGTCCAGTAGGGTGCTCAGATATGTCGTTCAAAGGCATGAAGAGCGAGAGAGCCGGCCAGAATGTGGACGTTGGACCTTCAACCCCCAGAGCTTGGAGGGAAAGCGCGTGCATGTCACGGCGCGAGGACGGGATAGTTTACCCAGTGACAGTGGTCAGTGGCCATCGGCTTGATAGGCGGACCGGGTGGACTTCTTGACATTAGCGCCAATGGGAGACGCTAGAGAGGGGCGGTTGAGACTGACCCTCGGCGCCGGTGTCGAGCGTAAGCCTCAGTGGATGATGGTTTTAATATGCGTGCCGTTACGCAGATGGGTGAGGCTGCACTCGCCGCGCGGGATCCTGTTGTGGGGTCGGATCACAATGGGTGGATGCAGGATCATTGATGAGGCACAGATCACGACGGTTTTGGAGTGCATACGTGGCCATCAACGAGGTCACAACCAGCGATCAGATGGACACCGGCCATGAACCGCCAGGCCCGGCCCCGGGAGGCAGCAGCAGCGGCTCAGAAGGAGGATATCACTGCCAGGGCGACCGGTCGCCTGCAGACCGCATAGAGCGGGGCGAGTTCTGCGGATGACAAGCACCTCCAGCGGACTCGGCCGGCTGGAGCGGGAGGATGGCGGCAGGTCCCGGCAGTCGCAGCTGGCTGCCCGGCTTAAGTCAGAGGCGACAGATGACAGCACCTTCGTGTCTTCCGCCGACGGGAGCTCGGCCAGCAGAGCCCAGCGTCTGACTGATCACGGGCTTCAGCGCGCGGCTTCAGCGTGGCCAGGGCGCGGCTTCAGCGCGGCTTCAGTGTGACCAGGGCGCGGCATCAGCGCAGCTTCAGCGTGGCCAGGGCGCGGCTTCAGCGCGGCTTCAGCGTGACCAGGGCGCGGCTTCAGCGCGGCTTCAGTATGACCAGGGCGCGGCTTCAGCGTGAGTTCCGCGTGGCCGGGGCGCGGCTTCAGCGCGACTTAAGTGCGGCCAGGGCGCGGCCTCAGCGTGGCTTCAGCGCGCGATTTCAACGTGGCCAGGGCGCGGCAATGGCGAGCGGCTTCAGTGCGGCTTCAGCGTGGCCAGGACGCGGCTTCAGCGCGGCTTCAGTATGGCCAGAGCGCGGCTTCAATGTGGCTTCAGCGTGGCCAGGGCGCGGCAACGGAGCTGCAAACATGATTGCTGCTTAACGTGCGATAGGAGGTCCGCATGAGTGGGTCACAGCCAGAGCAGTCGGACAAGGCTTTCCAGCGTTGGGGACAAGCTCTCATCCGTGAAAGGAGGTGGAATGATCCGTGATTTCAACCTCGACCTTCAGCATGTTGTCTTGAACGTCATCAGGCGCTGGGAGAGGTCCTCGGGGCGTTCACCATATTCGAGGCGAATCCCTGCAAAATCTGGTTGTTGAGTGCTGCACGAGTGGAACCCGTAGTGAAGACCATTACTTTGCCAAATTTGAGCTAGTGACGTTAAGTTTTGGAGATGGTATTGCGTGAAATGACGGGGCAAAAGCTGGCGATCTGGTCCAGCATACGGCCGAAGTGGGCAGCGCGCCGCTCCGCCGTTCGGCGCATGGCGGCCGGCACGTCCTCGCTGTCATCAACAAGATCCGTGTCGGACAGCTGCAGTTTTTCAGTTATTGTACACCTTTGAGAAATTGTGTACAATATGAGACCGACGACAGGTTGTACCCGAGACTTTGACGCCAATGTTCAAGGAAAGTTATGGCTTCAATTTTCGTGAGCGCCCACCGCTTTGGTGTAGGCGCCGCCGCCATCTCGTGATACAGTGTCGCAAATGGTGTAAATCAAACAAGGTTCACCGATCTAAGTACTTGGAGCAGCCGGGATCCAAGGATTACTTGGAGGCATGTGAACGATGCGCTGCCACCAAGCCAGTAGGAGATGGAGACTCGGCGCGATGAAGGCGCTCCTGTATGAGCGGCGCGCAGCCGAAACGCAACCAAGAGAGAGCCACAAGAGGACAATAAAGCACTATTTCGAACATATATACTGGAGAGCAGCCCGCGAGCGACATCCATCTGCGACCGGCACGACCATAAAACACTAACGCACACATCTGCCGCGAGATGGCAGGTGGTCCAACGTCAGCTTCGGGCCGCACTGGTGCTGCAGCAACCTTTTGGAGAGGATCCGTACTTGTTTTTCGGAAGGTAAGTCCCGAGCGAACCTCTCTCAAATAATGCATGCCCCACTCCATGGTGGGCTGTGTCGCATGGTGGGCAGAAAATGTGTTGTTTTTCGCATAGAGTGGGTTGCATTGCAAGCAAGTTAAATACGATACGACATTGAACAGTGACAATCGTCTGACGTTTTAATTTGTCATGATCGCGAGATGACAGATTGATGCCGTTGGTAACAATCAGTGTTGTTTTGTTTTGTTCTGACAGTAACTGTCACCCCTGTTTTGGTTGCTCAGGTGGGATGTATGGGCCTGCACGGGTATCATAAATGTCAACTTCTGGCCAAATATCCGAATCTCCAATGGTACGACTTGCTTGATGGTAAAATGGTGCATTCAAAATGTGTTTCAATAAACAGAAAACAAGCCAATAACATGGCTAACACCGGCATAATGGGCAACGTGAAGGACGAGCATCACATTTTCAAGCTTGCAATCATTCACTCTGGCTTCTGACAGATCAGCCTGACGATTCTGACTTAACGCCCACAAGCACGTGCAGTCGGAGTCGTCGGAGTTACAGTTCGGACAGATGTGCGCAGTCATCCGTGTTCACACACTCTTCTTGAGCCAGCCGTCCACAAACTTCACAAAGGTTCTTTTTTTCTGTGCGGATGTCGGTGTCCGTGTGCGCAGGTTAACACAGAATTAGTAAATAATCTGGAGACATGGGTTACATTTGCATCATGTACACACCCATGGAGCGTAAAAGCAGGCTCCATCTGTCCTAAGCGTCTGCAAGGGACACCTTGCGAGTCACCAACACTGACTGCTTCAGTTCACTGCCATTGCCACCAGACAACAGGACCGCCGCAGCAAGCGCCGCCCCAGTCTGCAAGTAAGCCATCCGCAGCGCCGGGCACCTCAGGGGCGTCCGTGCGCCCGGCACCTCAGGGACGTCCGTGCGCCGGGCACGTCAGGGACGTCCGTGCGCCGGGCACCTCAGGGACGTCCGTGTGCCGGGCACCTCAGGGACATCCGTGCGCCGGGCACCTCAGGGACATCCGTGCGCCGGGCACCTCAGAGACGTCCGTGCGCCGGGCACCTCAGGGACGTCCGTGCGCTGGCCGCTGAACACCGCGCTCGTCTGCGTCGAACTCAGGACAAGCCAATTCGCGCCGAGTTTTCAAGTTATTTTCATGCGAAAATATCACCGGAATATGTTTGCTTGAAGGAACCTTGGCAACAGCACGATGCTTTGAAAAATTGCCCGTCTACGGGCTGAGCCTGCTAGCGAACGAGTGGCGAGCTCTGAGCGCCCGGATTTATGGTGGACATGCTTTGAATTGTGTACCGCGATGCCGTAGCTGCGCCGGACGTATTCGGCATAGCGTGCACTTTTGCAGTCTGGGCGCAGCCGGTCACATGAGGAGACGTCCGCAGCCCGGCACAGCGAGACCGCCGCCTCCAGCCTGATCACGGGATGAGACCGCCGCGTCCAGCCGGCTACGGGACGGGGCCGCTGCGTCCAGCCCGGCCGCGGGGCGGAGCCACCGCGTCCAGCCCGGCCGCGGGACGGGGCCGCCTGCGTCCAGCCCGGCCACGGGACGGGGCCGCCGCGTCCAGCCCGGCCGCGGGACGGGGCCGCTGCGTCCAGCTCGGTCACACGGCAAGAGCACCGGAGCTTGGTATGACGAGACCGTGGTATGACGAGACCACTGCCTCCAGCGCAGGCCGGCCAGGTGGCGAGGACGCCGCAGCGTGGTCGCATGAATCCGTTGCCTCCAGTACAGCTCAAATGTCAGATCAGATGACATGACGACGTACCTCCGCAGGTCGGTGCAGCACGGTGACACGACGAGACCACCTCCAGCGCAATTTGGTCAGCTTAAGGGGCCATCACAGTCGGTGCATTTCGGTCACACTGCAAGGAATCGAGCACTGCATGTGGCCCGTGAAATATGTGTAAGAAGCAGCTAGCGGATCTAAAAAAATGCTATGTATTTGAGCCACGCAGCACGCCACTCCCCGCTGGCCTCCAACAGCGTACACAGCTCGGTACCCTGCTCTCCAAGCTACTCACCCCCTTGCCGTTTTTCACTACCCGACACTGCTCTCGCCAAAAACATTTCTCCTGCCGCTGTTCCTCGCCCCTTGCGCCCACTCCGCCGCTTCCGACGCGCACCAGATGAAGGTTTCCCTTCACACTCCCCCCCCCCCCCTGATTCCCGATCACAAACTCAATCAGGAGCTCACACTCCCCCCCTCCCCCCCAGATCCTGCGCGAACGCGGCAGAGTGGATCAACGCTTGTCGCACAAGTCGCAGACGCGTGGTCTGACCAGCCGGCGACTCCTTCTGGGCTCTCCGGCGGGCGTGCCCTCTCTTTCCTCTCCCCTGTAGATCCCCTCTTCTTCCTCGGGGGGACCGCCCGCTGCCTCCTCCTGCGTGTCGTCGCGGACTGCTCCGTTCGCCGCAGCCGGTGGCGCTTCGACTTGGCCGTCACTTCCCCGCCGTACCAGCCAGCAGACGCAGTCGTCGGCGTCTTCATCGCCTACCTGAGTACTTCGGTCCGGTCTCCTCAGCTGGCGTTACAGGCGTCGGGGCACCGCCTGCTCGCAAGTCACGCACGTGACGTGGCACCCCCCTCTACTTCTACAGTTTGAGGCGATACCACGCGGGTCACGGTTCCAGCCGCGCTAGGGACGTCGCATCTGCGACTTGGGTCGCGAATCCACACCTGATCGCCGGCACTGAATCGACATGTCACAGCCCCGGGATCGTGCTCGTTCTTGTCAATGCCGCGGACTCTCACCTCATGCGCAGTAGAGAACGTTCGCCGGCGCCGTACCGGCGCTCACGTCGTCCTTAGGCGTGACGTTATACCAGTGCACGGCGTCCAGCACGGGGCAGCTGGTGCGGGCCACCATCCGCTTCACCGTACGGTGACAGCGCTCCACTACGCCGTTCCCGGATGGCTGATGCACAGTTCGGAACCGCATCACGATACCCCACCGCTCTGCAAAGCTTCCAAAAGCGTGGCTGCGGAAAACTATCGCGTTATCGGTCAACAGTTCCGTCGGTGCTCCTCTCTCATGGAACACTTGCTCTAGCTGTTTGATGACGCTGGCGCTGTCCTGCCTCCTCAAACGTCGCCACACAGCGAACCTCGACGGTCCGCAATCGACGATTGTAAGATAGTGCACGGCGCCGACGTGAGTTATATCCATACTTAGTCGCCGCCAGGTGTTACTCACTGCCAGCCCGCCCCGCTCCCACCGTATGGGGGCGGGATTGACGGACTGGCACTGCTGACAGACCCGCACTAGATCGTGTACCGCTCGCCTCGTCGCACTCAGTCCGGCTCGGCGACAAAAGTAGAGAGTGCGCCACACACCCAGGTGCCCAGCGGCCTCATGAACTACGGTGCCTCGAACCGAGCCGCTGCTGCTATCATCAACGCCTTTCTACAAGACAGCAGAGACGGACCGGCTACTTGAAATCCAATATTGTAGACCCTAAGAAGATCTGCTGCGCAGGAGACAGAGCGAGAAAAGAGACGGCACGTTTAAATGCTGAATCAATCCAAGAGTAAGGTTTGACCATCCTCTACCCCGACGGCCGCGAAGGCAGGATCTACATGAGCGGCACGCAGCCACGCGAATGCCGTCGAAAAACACGTGGCTGTCATCGCTGAGCCATGCAGCCGCTACGTGACTCATTTTACGTCCGAGTTCAGCCGTACCCTGCACCTGCTCAACGAGCTACACTCCGTGAGCCTGCAGTGCGACAATCACATCAATGTGCTCGGCTGCGATGGAACGGCCGTCAACACCAAGACGAAAGGCGACGTGTTCCGGCTGTTTGAGCTGACCACCGAGTCACCCGTACACTGCCACATCTGCCAGCTGCACGGCAACGAGCTGAACCTCTGCCATCTGCTGCTGAGCTTGGACGCCACGACCGCGGGATCAAATTTTGTTCTGAACCTTTCGGCAAGACCTGAGCCGGAGCGGCCTGGAAGAGGGATGTTGTGGCATTCAAGCCTATGCCAGGGCACGTGTCAAACCTGACGGCCAAACTGATTCAGTAGCTGAGCACCAACTAGCAGCTGCTGTACATTCTGGCCTCCGGTGTTCAAAACGGCTCTCTCCGAAACGTTGCAGCCCAGCGGCGAATCGGACCATCGAACCATGTCAGTTAAATATGAAAACGCATTATCTTCGAATTTATAGCAACGAGTGCTTAAACTTTATCACGCATCAATTGATATTTCATCTGACCATTTTAGAACATTTACTTACTATCATACCTTGGGTTGCAGTAAATCGCATCATTTGCTCGTTGGTTTATGCTTACTAGCACATTTGTTTATATGTGTTCCATCACATTTAAGGACTCTGGGTATCGGCATCATTACCTACGCTAAAGAGGCGCAATATTTTCTGTACGATCTAATGTTCAGTTCGAATTGCTCTAATACATTCGCTTTTGTTTTGAGATGGTTGACATTGGCCAATCGCCTGCTCCTAGCTTATATCTCTACCGAGACCTCCAGCAGCGCCCTCAAGGACCTCGTCCAGTGCGTGGCCGGCCACCATTTGCCGATATGTTCCGCCATCTGGTAAAACAGCAGCTGCGACCTTGGCTCACGCGACTTGTTCCGAATCATCGCGCTGCTCCGCAAGCTGCCGCAGGCACACACAGGTCACGGTGCAGCCAATCCTCCAGAGCAACGGGTGCAGGGCCCGTCGGGAACAGCTGCTGCTGAACATGGTGTGGGATGAGAACCGCATGGTACACGAGCAGGCGGTTCCGATCGTCGCGCCGCTCGTGAGCAGCACACCGAAGGTCTTCTTCAGGCCAAGGTCTTCGCCATCCCAGCGATAAACATCGAGACCGTGAGGTACACCGAACTGATCCCCTGGTACGGACCAGTCACACAGCCTCCACTGCGAGACCTCCGCGACTGCCAGCTGCGGAACAAAGCTCAGGCTCCGCTGCCATCTCGCCCTGTCTAGTCCAACCAAAATTTGTACGACGGCTTAAGGAGCGCTTGGTAGCATCGTTTCCTTGCGCAAAGGTATTTTGTATCGCTTGCCGCCCACGGCTTTGTGTTACCTGCGGCGGCGGGCGCCGCCCAACATTCGGTGACTGCAGCGCCGGGCATCGGTTTACAATGATATTTTGATCGGCTCGCGCGTCACGAATTTGGGTATTGGGGAGAGCTTTTGCAATGCCGTGTACTTTGGACTCCTGCGCCAAAAATGTATTTGTCTCACTTGGTCTTGCTACTGACGACACACCTTATTGATCATGCTTAGGCAAAGAACGATACCAAAAATGCCGTGGAATTTTACAAGACATACGTTTTACGATAGCGGCCTGCTCAACGTCAGTTTTTAAGAAATACAAAACATGTCACACACAAATCAAAAAAACTAAAATGTTGTTTTTCAGTTCCAGGACAGTCTCATTAGTGTGAAGCTTCGGCTTCAAACAGTCATGCGCAGAAACGTATTTTTGCTAAAAGGATGGGTCGGTGCATGGGCGTAGGAACAGGGGGGGGGGGAGGGCCAGGGGGCCATGCCCCCTCCCCCACTTTTCAAGGTGGGGAGCCAGCAATGTTAACTGACACCCCTTCCTCACTTTTCAGATTAAGGTTGCATTTGGCTTACTTTTGGACTTCACTAAACATGCATGGCGATTTACCTACTTCACCAGCCATCTCCCTTAAGATGCGTCATCTTTTTTGTTTGCTCATTGGCCACCACATAGTGTTACAGCCACAAGGCCCGCGCCGCATGGCCTGGAGACTGCAACGCCGAGCGTCGAGGCTGTTATTGTTATGACTTGCGAGCACGCATGTTCAACACCAGATTACGCAGTTTTTTTTTATCAGTAATCAGCTCTGACAGGATCTTGAGCATTATAAGATGAATATGGACTAGCCATGTTAATTCAAATTATGAACCCCATTTCATCTGCAATCTACAGTCAGGGAGAACTCAATATCTCTGAAGAACACAGAACAACATGGAACTGGAGTATATGTAAAACCTATCGGACAGCCTGCGGTGATCAGGGATGTTGTTGCGTCAATGAGGGTCCCTGTGCTGATCCGGGGCTAACCGCGCGGATCAGAAGGGCTCCCGTGTCAAGGTTGGGAACAATGTGACATGATATATCCTTCTAATGGCCTCCGGATCGACCAGGAGAACCGCCCAGTGCCACCAGAGTGATAGCCAGAAGACAATTCGCGATGGGACGGAATGGCCCTTCGGCCTCTGACCGGAAACGGTAATGTACCCCTGTTGTTCTACTCAAGAGGCCCCTTGCCAGAAAGGGAATAAGGGGTCTCATTATTGTTGAGTAGAGTGGGGCTCTCATTATTGTTGAGTAGAGTGGGGCTGTCATTATTGTTGAAAAGCACGGATCGAAATGAATTTAAAGAACGAGCAAAGTCATGCCATGTTTGCCTGAGAACGCTCATCTCTTTCAGAATGTATTATTGAAACAAATTACATCAAAAGGCTTGAACATGCGCGCCCGCATCCTCGAGAGCAAGGACAAGGATGGTCTGGGTTGCAACTTCCGTAAAACCGATGAGTATCGGCCACTGCAAGTGCCACCAGACGGCGGGCGCCGTGTTAATCTGTCTTCTGGACAGATAAATAGCTGCGGAAACACGAAAAATAGAGATTTTGCCTTTACTCTTCCAGTTCAACCACCAGATTCCAGCCCCCCTTCGCGGTGCTTTAGGGGCCAATCCGTTCTTTTCATCGATTTTAAAATTGCATGCGTGAACTATGCCCTCAGACTGCATTCTAAATACAAGATCTGATGTCATGAGGCGTCCAAGAATACTTTCTCAGAAAAGTCGTCATTTTCGTCCACCCGTTGGCCACAACTCAATATTATCTGTTAGACCGACGTTGCGCGGCCTGCGGAGACTGCAACGCCTGGGGGCGAGGCTTGTGTTTCTTAACTTATCGAGTGCGCATGCTCAAACTTACGCCACATAAATTGTATAACTAGTTGATTCAAGTGTTTAAAGATTATCATTTCAGAAGCGTCATTATTTTCGTCTACCGGTAAGCCACGGCTAAATGTTAGCTACTGGGCTAACGCCCAGCGGACTATGGAGACTGCAACGCCTGGCGTCGAAGTTTTTGTTGCTAAGATTTGCGAGCGAGCATGTTAAAAAAACTCGTTACATGAATTATATCACTAACCGATTCCGACTGAATGGTGAACATTTTCAGACAAACATGGCTTGGTCATGTTAATACACAATGTTGACCACTCGAATTGCAATCAAATTTTCGTCTTCAAATTTGGATCAAACATATCGATCTACAATCTACCTTCGCAATGTCCCCAATGTCTGTAGAGCCCAGATGAAAAATTGACAAAGCTTCTGAATTATATCGGTTTAGAAAGAGTCAAATAACCATTGCAAATTAAGAGCGCCGGTGATTTCTTCCATGCAGTCGTTCAACGCCTGATTTCTGCAGCTTATTGACCTCAAAATGCAAACAGAATTGAGCTCACGGTAGCTCCTGGTTTCTGTTCTGGTTACAAGGTAAAAATGACAGTAAAACGAAGAAAACCGTGCCCCTGGTTAACAATTAAGCCATAACCGGGGATTTTTTTTTGGGGGGGGGGTCACCATAAGGTGGGCATTTGTCAACCTTGTTCCCTCTTGGCAAGGCTCTGGCTACGCCTCTGCCTACGCACAAAAGCAGATCAAGTCGCGTACGTTGAATGATGGGCAACGAAGTGTCCGTTGGGCCAAACCATACCTAGGGCAGACAGCTTCCCGGAGGTTTTTTCTGCGGTGGGGTGGTATAAGGGAAGATAATTCGGGAAAAATACTGTTGCAGGTATCCAACATATGTTTCATACACCATGTGGAGGTAACGCTGATCCAAAAATATGCAACAAAGTAGCCACACGATCAGCTCGCAGTCAGTCATGCGGAAGACATCCAGGCTAGGACAGCGACCACCGACGGCGGACAGGAGCAGGGCCCAGATAAGGAACATATGACAGATAGGCCCTCTTATGTGGCTTGATTCTCAAAAGAGAATCTTCAGTTTTATGGATTTTGTCATTTTTTCTAGCAGTTTCAAGCTCCCGAATTTGTCTCCGCCTAAAATGCTGCGGCAAGTCCTATTTCTTGAAAAGCAGCCAATGAAATGAAGGCGCATGAAAAACCTGGCGCACTGTGGGCCATCGATCCACTTTCAAAGTTCTCACCAGCTTATATCCATGCCATATTTTGGCGTCTACACTGTGGAGGCAAATGCTTCCTAAATGACCCAAAATACCTACCTCCTCGTGGAATTGTGTCTCCCCAGGAGAGACAATGTTAAAATGGACGAATAATCTAGGGAAGCTGGATAGCCTTATTTGCCAAATAACACATGAGTCGAATAGGCAAGATTGTGCACCAGTGATAAACGGCTCTACATGCATAGCTAGCACAGCAGCCATGACATTTGAATAAAGAGCGATAGCAATCTCTACCCCCCCCCCCCCCCCCCGGGTCATCGGGCTCGCTTTCCAATAAAAATCCTGAAGTACACCCTGACCTTGGCCCCCACTTTTTAAAACGTTCCTACGCCTATGGGTCGGTGGGAGGGGGAGCTGAGCAGTGGAAAGTTACGAAACACGCCCCCAAGTACACCAACACGCGGTTTTTTCTATCGATTTTGTTCCCCCCGAAGGTGCGGGGAACAGGGGGCCAAATGCAGAGGTTACTTAGGCATTTTTGAGTCGATACAGTCGGCACATCTATCAATCGATTTCAACGCAGCTAGCGCAGATCGGTAGTCAATAAAGCGCAAATTGCCAGCACCGTTTTCAATGTCCGAAACGCGTGGATGTACTCGGAGGACAGGAAAGGGGAGAGTAGGAAGTCCTCAAAACGATGTTTGGTCCAGCTCATGGTAAAGAAGTGCGGTGGTGCGTCGTTATGGCGTTATAAAAGACATACTTGTTATAGATAAATAAGGTGCAAGCACCCCAAAATGTCCAAGGCGCTTCCAGCGGAGCGGATAGGGTAGGCTTAACTTTTTCTCAATTACAGCGGCCGGCCACTCTGATGATATCCGCTCTAAATGAATTACGGTGCTTATACAGCATGTATAACATTTATCATCAACGCATCCAGTTTCCAGAAGGAAAATTAGGGTCCAGTCACTTGAGCTCGGAGGCTGCGGATTGAAGCAGCTGTCATTCGCTGACTGACAGCTGTTGGCAAGATATCGACTGATCGCCTCCAATATATTGACCGATCGTCCCCAAGATATTGAGCGATCGCCTCCAAGGGGATTGCCCCTCTCCACAATTTCAGGTGACCCAGAAGGAGCCCCCAGAGATGTGGAAGTATTTGCTTACTTTGTTACCAAAGCAAGCGTAGAAGCCCCATGCCTGTTCTGGAAAGGGACCATTTTAAGCTCAGAAGGCGATCGTTTCGTGTCCACAAAAAGGGTCCGTCTCAAGTCGGGAAAAGGGCCCATTGTAAACTCAGAGGTGCCCCCTCAAATCTGGAAAGGGTCCATCATAAATTCAGAAATGGCTCGTCTCAAACCAGGCAGGGACCCAGCAGAGGCTGAAAATGGGAGAACGTTAGGCTTAGAAAAGGCCTATCTTACTTTTTGGGGCTGGGAAAATCCCATCCCTGGTCTGGAGTGGGCCCATGGTAGGCTCAGGAAGCCAGTGTCGGTATATCCGGGGGGGGGGGGGGCAAACTGTTGCCATGTGTGAGGCAAGACTATCTTTTCTTCCATATTTCAGGTGGCCCAAAAGGGTCCCTGACGAATTTCCGAAATATATTCGCTTATTGCGTGTAATCCAAGTAAGCGTAAAGAGCCAATCTCAGGCCCAAAAGGATCAATTTCAAGGCACAAAATCTCTACGACAATGTCAGGCACAGGAATGACCCTTTTCCGGCCTGAAAAACCACATCGTAGAACTGGAAAGGGTCCGTCTCTGATCAGGACAAGCCCATCGCAAACTCAGAAGGGGCCGTCCGAGGTCTGGGTGGGCCCTATCGTGAGCACAGAAGGGACTCTCTCGGGTTTGGAAAGAGCCTATGATGGACTCAAGTAAGGCCCTTCTTAAATCATAAAATGACACGTTTTAGACCGATGAAGTGAGCATCGCGGGTCCGGAAAGGGCCTATCTGAACACTTTAGGCCAAGAAAAGCCTATATCAGATTCTACAAGCTCAATTTTATGCCCGGGGAGACGCCAAAGTTTTGGTAACAAGGGGTGGGGGCGTCACACAGCTTGATAAAGGTGAAAAAACAACCGGAGAAATTACCAGATTTGGCCCACATTTTTCGAGGGACCACAGCGTTCTTCATGTGTCATCATGCCACAGAATCACCCGTTGAGGGATCCAGTGAGTTGAACAGTAATGAGGCCCGTTACCTTTCACGGACAGGAAGTCTCGTAAGTAGATCAATAGGGGTCTATCCTCTTTCCCGGTCGGGGGATGGAGGGGATCTCCGTTCCAACCCACCACGCGCGGTACTTGCCGGCTACTTTTCTGGAGACACGCTGGCCGGGGCCCTCTGGTCGATCAGGAGGGCTGCAGAGGGATGCATCATGCATCGGTCCCCTCACTTACGCGGTAGGTCCTCAGACGGGAGCAGTCGATCCCGGATCGACGCAGGGGCTCAATGACGCCGAAGGATCGCTTACCGACACAGGGGTCCGACAATTGGCAGTTTGGTTTATCGGGCCCCTGACCGAAATGGGGTGGAGGTCCGTGCCAAGTTCGTTCCTGGGCCCGCATCCGATACAGGACTCTTTCACTGTCTCATCATAAGCCCTCCCATTGTCATTTATCCTATCGCCTTTCATCATCAGCGGGCCAGGTCATCTAAAGAGGCCCCCTGACATTCGGGGTCACGTTCCTCTCTCTAATCAGAAAACGGAGCCGTTACCGTTTCGGGACCTTACCGACAAGGGGTCCCCTGTTAGGCGCACTGTGGCCCCCTGACCAATACAGTAAACACTACTGAGAGCCCTTCTTTGTTTCCGGTAATGGTTCCCGGCGAAAAGCTGGGAGGCCATTCTGTTCCACCGCGCTGTGTTTTCCGGCCGTCATTCTGGCGACACGAGGGGGCATTCCCTGGCCGATCCGGAGGCCTGTAGAGGAATACATCATATCACATTGGTCCGTTCCCTGACGCAGGAGGCCTTCTGACCCGCGTAGCTGACCCCGGATCGGCGCACGAACCGTCATTAACACGACATCCCTGTTTACCGCAGGCAATCAAATAATTGGCACATAGACTCCAGTTGGGCTTAACGGGCCCATGCTAGAAAAGGTTTGGAGGGCGCACCGTTCGGTAGTGGGGGCCCTGACTGGCATATATTTCTTCTATTATCTCAATGTGATCGCTCATCATAAGTTTTTGTTTCCCTCAATTGCCAGAGGGCCCCGACCAACGCGGCAGACCCTCTGCCATTCGAGCTCCCGTTCCCGTCCCTGTTGGACAAGTCTTTCCCTGACCGAGTTGAGGCCCCTTGTTGACACAGAATGCCCTGTTAGGCACTGCGGGCCCCTTCACGATAACGAAGCCAGATCAACGTAAATCGCGGGCCTGGCCTTGTCCCTGCTGGAGAAATGGGCCCCAGAGGTCAGACCAGCACAGAGCTGACTGTTCGTTGTTCGTGATCTGTGGTCGAAACAGAGGAAAGCTCTGTGTCAAGGGTCCCTATCGGCACAAGAAGTCATCTTACTGACATTTCTCGGCCCTGTGGACGGGGGTCCTTGCGAATTGCAGCCGGCCCTTCGGACCCTTCAGCCTTCCCATCGGGGCCTTCATCTCCGGTCTCGAGAGACCCTCCGACCCATCTTCAGGCCCCTTCAAACATCGATCCGACTCGGGGCCACCTGCTGCCACCGCAACCCCGTTCGGCACTGTGGTCCCTAACCGACACAGGATTTCATTGTGTTAGGGACTTCGAACATTGCAAATCGCAGACCCTGGCCTCGTTTCTGCTTGGGAAATGGATCTCAAGGGTTCAGACGGACATGGACCCAACTGCTCGGTGTACGTGGTTGCTGACCCACTTAGACACCCGCATTGCCTCAGGGGTTGCTAAAATGTGGCAAGAGGACCTCTGACTGATATTTCAGGCCAGGATCCTATGGGCCGCGGTCTGAAATGCGACCTTATGTGGCTTATTTATGTGAAATGTGACTTAATGTGACCTACGGCCAGCCCTTCGGGCCCTTATACCCTCCAGCCGGGCCTTTAAAAGTCGGTTCTGGTGGGCCGCCCGGGCCCTGTTACGGATCTTGTCAAACAATTCCCTTGGTCGGCTCGGGCCCCTTGCGAGCACAGGGCTCTCTCTTAGGCGTTGTGGGCCCTTGACAGATACAAGGCCCCCGACCAGTATAAATCACTGGTCCCAGCTTTATAGCTGATTGGGAAGCGGGTCCTCAGGCCCATACTGACACGGAGCTATGTGGCACGGTGGTAATTAACTGACATCTAGGCCCATATCGACACTCAGTGGGTCCCTGATTGGTGCAAAGGGCCCTCTGACCGTTATTTGAGGGTCCGTCGTCGCAGGTCTGGACCTCTGAATAAGACTCCGGCCAGCCCTTGATGTCCTTAGACCCTCCCACCGGGCTCTTGATCGTCGGACACGGTGGGTCCTCTAGGCTCTTCGGACCTCTTCGAATACTGCCTCTTGCCGACTCTGGGCCCCTTGACAGCACAGGAGCCCTATGAAGCGCTGTGGGGACCACGAACAGTATAAATCACTGGCTCCGGCTTTGTCACTGCTTGGGAAATGGATCCTTAGGCCTATGCCACCAAGGAGCCGACTGTGCGCTACTGGTGGCGTGTGACCAAAATATAGGCCCTTATTGACTCAGTGGGCCAATGATCAAGGTGCAGAACCGTCTGGCTAGCATTTGAGTGCCGGGCCCTGCGGGCCGGGGCCCTGAATAAGACACCTGGCTGGCTTTTCGGGCCCTTCGGACCCTCAAATCGGGCCTTTAATCGTAGATTTCGAAGAGCCCAAAGGGCCCCTAAGAACCTAAGGGGGAACGTGCCCCCTGTACTCCCCTCCCTTACCCTGCCTACGCTACTGCGTATAACCCAACGGCGCTGGCCTCTTGCAAGTAACACCAGGCGGTGGGCGCCGTGTGTGCGAGAGTGACCATCGTTGAATAATACTCCGAATGTTTAATCCGTATCGTTCGAATTTTAGGCTCGTGTGTATTCTTTGCAGCTTTGTGGCTGTTCTCTGGACAGATGAACACCTGCAGCATCACACAAAATTGTGATTCTACCTTTACTCCTCCGGTTCTACCCCCAGATTGCAAAGGCCAATCCGTGCAATTCATCAATCTATGAATCGGACAGCTGAAATATACGCCCGGTCACCTTCTAAATGCACGGTTTAAAGCCATAAAGCGTTTAAATGTACTTTTGTCAACTGTGTCATTACTTTCTTCCAACCATTGGCAACGGCTCAATGTAAGCCGCGGGGTCGACGCTGCACTGCCTGCGGAGACTCCAACGCCTGACATCGAGATTTTTTAAAGATTTGCGAGCGCGCATGCTCCAAACTGCGTTACATGATTTGTATCACTTGTCAGTTAAGACTGAATGCTGAGTTTTTCCAGGCTAACATGTCTTGGCTACGTTGATATAAATTGGTAAGCCATTTCGACCTAAATTCGCGGGTCCTTAATATCTCTGTGCAGCTCAGATAAGACTGCGACAGAACTTTTGGGTTCCATCGGTTTAAGAAGGGTCAACTGGACTATCGTAAAACGAAAAGCATTGGTGATTTATTGCATGTGGTCGCTTGACGCATGATTTCTTTAGTTGACTGACTTTAAAATTCAGGCAGAATTGATCCCGCGGTAGCTTCCAGTTTCCATTCCAGTTGCAGAACGTATAAATGAAAAAAGCGTGCCTCCATCAACAAATGGGCCATGTTCGGTAATTTTTATTGGGGGGGAGGGAGCTTTACTTACAACGGACCCTTTGCCAACTTTGTGCCCCTCCCTTGCCGAGACTCTGGCTAAGCATCTGCACTGAAATTTTAACATTGGTTTGAGGGCCCTTCACAAAATATTTGCCCCCATCCCAAATTCGGATAAGTCACCCCTGCCCCGAACGACCGAGCGTGCTCGTTCGGTCGTTAACGTCGTTGTCGTCGTCGTAACGTCGTTGAATGTTAACCTTGCAGGTTAGCAGATGGGCACCCGACAAGAGTGAATAACCATAATTCCAGATAATTAGAAGCACTTTAGACCAAAGATATCCAATTCGGTTCGTTCGGCAGGTCTGTAGATTATCCCCCAGTTTCGCCTCACGTGCGCCATGCACAGTCAGAGTTATAATGAAACGTGGGATAACTGGTTCTCCGTATTGACCGTACTTTGAGGATTTTTCGGGATTCTCCCTCCTGGATTCATGTGGATTGTCCCACGGAAAACTACCTTGCTGGCAGAACGTCATAACGGAACGTATCATAACGGAACGTCATTTTCATAACGGATCATTTTCCAAAATTTAGGATAACTCTACGAGATTGGCTGCTGGCCCAACTCGTCTTCAAGAGAATGTTTCTCATTAGAATATATTGAAGCACGTAACAGAAATGATGAAACAAGCTCACTACTAACTATTGGCATGCTTTTTAAGTGGAAAAGATTGCTAAGACAGCACGATTCTCTGTTTAGTAAATGTGCCACGGTTTCATTACGTCATCCCACCTTACACAACATTGATTGCTAGTCACTTGGTGGTCATTGTATCTGGAAATGGCGCTCGCGAACGCTAGATGTGAACGATTCGACAATTGTAGTTTCTTTGGTCTTGATCACCGCATGGCTTATAGAATGGCGGGATTTGAATTAATCGTTATTACGACCTCATGAATGGCAAGATAACTTTGAAATACCCCCCTGTAACTCTCCTGTAACCTGCACGGTTTGTCCTGTAACTCTCCTGTAACCTGCACGGTTTGTCCTGTAACTCTCCTGTAACCTGCACGGTTTGTCCTGTAACTCTCCTGTAACCTGCACGGTTTGTCCTGTAACTCTCCTGTAACCTGCACGGTTTGTCCTGTAACTCTCCTGTAACCTGCACGGTTTGTCCTGTAACTCTCCTGTAACCTGCACGGTTTGTTGCGCGAGCCCTGAGGCACTACCCGATCGTGAAATTACGGGTGAACGTCATAACTGTTGGGCGAAGGCTGAGCGTACTTTACTGCTGGGAACGGTGCGTCTTGCCTGACGACACCCAAAGGACATCTGTCCTTTAGAGCAGCCGCGGACACTGCTCAATGGCCATTCTGATCAGGGCCGAAAAGTGAGCATCTAAATTGATTGATCGACATGACCATGATTCAAATCTCATCCCGCCGCAAATAGGCGAGCCGGAAGGCTGCACTGCCCTGCTGAGCAGCCTCACTCCGATTTTGATGGATGATCGGGTCAGTCAAAACGGACTTGACCGTTGTTTCTTATATTGTTTTCAGTTCAGATCACAATAAGACGAACCAACACTATCTTAACTGGGTGCCAACGTTATCTCAGACAAATTATTGGCGTGCTACTGCTTAGTTTGTGCCAAATTTGAAAGAAATCAAGGCATGCTAGCCTGCAATGTATCTTTATAATCCATTTACGTAAGTTTTTAGTGTTACGCGCGCTTTTGTGGTCACTTAAATGTTCCCTTGCTTTACTCCTGGGCGACATTTCCCATACTGGCCAATATTATGGTACGCGCGGTTTTCCAGTTGGAGTGTTTGACATTTCTTGGATTTTCGCTTCAATAGAGCTAACATTCCTTCACGTTGTTGCTGAACTCTTACGCTGGATCTCCCATCTTGGCCATGACTAGGGTACATGGGTGATCTGATTATTTCAAGTAATATCGCTTATTTCATCCGGTGGTGCCTTTTAACCTCTCTTTAACTCTTACCCCTAATTACGCGGACTCGAGGCCGTCCGCGAAACTACAAGAAGGGACGGCACATTGCTCAGCAGTGTTATCCTGGTCACCCGACGGATTTCTCGCCGACACGTAACGGCAATCACGAGATTCCCAAAGCCCAGCTGCATATAAGAAACAAGAGCCGTGAATGACTGAATAACTTGGACGAAGTTCCTGTATGGTTTTTGAAGTTACGTAGTCGCACATGACGTTGTGCAATGCGTAATATTTTGACTATATTTACAAATACTAATCTGCGGGGTCACAAGAGCCTCTTCGTCAGAATAACCATGTTTATGAAATGAAATGATTTAGTCGTTAAGGTGAACTTGCGTGTGATTGACTTCCAGTATTTGGTCCTCTTTTTTCCTTTCGTATTGATCCTGTCGCTGGGGCTTTGCAACGCGATCAGCTGCTCAAACTATATGACATCTGCCTATCATCCTAGTAGGAATGGTGGTCACCGCGGGCCTACAATAGTCTGGAGATAATGGCTGCACTCATTAAGAATCAACCTCACAAAAGGAAAGTTGCTTGGAAATGACTCGTTCACCGGCAACTAAAATATTTGCTTTGATTAATTATGCATGCTGTTGTTAATGGCGGCTGTTGGTTTATTGACCCACTGATTGATTCGCAGGTGATTATCATTAAGGCACACACCGACTTATAGAGGCAACTGCAAATGATAGCGACATCATTGGCTCACCGACAACAAATGAGCTTTTACGAAACAGATGCTTTTGTCCCAGCTTGGGCAGCAGGGGCAGATCCAGAATGTAGTCAAGGGGGGGTACGGGAAATTGTGGGGTCCCCTGGAGTTTGGGGCCCCTCCCAAAAAATATCCTTGCATTTCGGTCATTACATTTTGAGGCAAGTCACATGCAATATATATCTATATACATATATATATATATATATATATATATATATATATATATATATATACATGTATGTAAATATTTACTTTTTCATTTATTTCATAAATACGGAAACCCTTCTTATTGTGCACGGCTCTACAAAGTACAGGCGTGCTACGCATGCATACACATAGAGCTCACTCATTTTCTACAGATTATTTTAAATGCTGTGATTTTCAGGCCACATGTTTCTGAACAACAGGCAAAATAAACTTGAGTTGGCTGCTAACAACCATCAAACCCAAGCAAAGACTTGATTCCTAGCTTATGTATTTACCGTCAGCCGGCTGGGCGGTGTAATCAGCTGATGGCTGATGACTGATGCATAATTTGTCCTTTACTATTGAAGAGTACAACATACCAAAGCATTCAAATCATGCTGCTAAGAACATGATGCACTAGTATAATAAGTGCCACACACTGGATAGCCATTGGAAATGACACAAACGACGTCGGTGCATGTAAAATTACGTTCGGCGATCGCGCGTAAAAATTTATCGACGCATATTTGACTGCTGCTAAAGCACAGCCATCAAGGCTAATAGCGACGGAACCTGAACAATCGTGGGTGTCACAGCGGGCCAAGAAAGTGGCTCTCGTCCACAAATTTAAGGCCCTCACAGCAAGAAAAATGAACGCAATATTAACGTGGTGGGCCCCTAAATGATCGGTAGTGCCCCAGCAGGCTGACACATAAGGCCCCGGCGATAGCACAGGGCCCTCCGAGCAAAGGGGAATTATCCAAGATTTATAGCCCTGTGCGATCAAGATTGCACGGACAGTTCACCAACACAAGCCTCGATAGGAATGAAGAGTCCTCCGCAGATGAGACCAAAGGAAGAGAGTCCTTGATTAAGGTAGAGGGCCCCCTGAGCATCGAGTGTCTCCGTGCCTTACCTAACAAGAGCCCTAGCAGTAGCACACGGCCCTTCAAACAAGTGGAAAGAACCCGAGGCTTATATGAAGGGTTCCCTGAGCAACTTTTACTCTGGCATATGGGGCCCGGAAAACGTGCATAGAGCCTTTCGGGCGAATGGGAAGAATCCGTGGAGGAAAACCTGATCGATTAACCGTGCTTAGGCGTGGAGGCAGATAGCGTCCCAACAGTACATTGAGCCATACGGGAAGATGCAAAGAGATCAAGGATAGCGTGGAAAGCTCCTTAGCGATCAGATTGACCCGGCAAGTGGACATATAGGGTCAGGCAACCAACCGCGTAATGCCACCAGACGGCGTAATGAGCCCCAAAACTTCCCCAAGCAACACTTTTTCAATCAGCGAACAATGAGCTTCGTTTACTATGAGCGCTGTACTTTTGTTAACAATGGTTCTTGATCGTCTGTAGGCCCAAAGTCACCCAATTTTGTTTTTTTCAGAAAACTGCGTCCGTCCGGCCGGTTATGGGCGCCTTCGGAGCCTTTAGGTACCCTCGGCATGGTCCATGGGACATGGTCCCGTGGACACATTTTACACATTACGTTACACATTAAGTTTACACATTACACGTTTTCAATTAATGTTTACACAACTTGCTGGCCTTATTAAAATTTACGGCCAACCTTCACGGGACCCTCAATATCTCTGTAGGGTGTTTACTTCCTCCCCTTGGATGGGCGGAGTCCTTTTTATCTTTAGTCCTCCCTCCGGCATTAGAGACTACGTTGCTGTCCGGTATGAAAAGCCCAGATCAGAATTCCATCCCGCTTGGAATTTAAGCGAGTTGGCATCACCACGCCACACCGATAGACCATGAAGCCACCCCTTTAACAGCGGCCGTCGTCGAGATTCGAACCCGGGCTTACCGCGTGCGAGACTAGCACGCTAACCATCCATCCACTGGAGATGCGGCCCCGGCCGCCAAAAAAGTGTGGTCAGAATGGACTGGTTCAGATTGAATTGATGGATTTCGTGATCGTTTGATGCCTGTCACGCATGGAGACGACTTTTCGCACGGTATTCTGCATATTTGCACTTGCATCCTTCTAAGGCTGGCAATCTGCGTATGCTTGACACGCACAACCATCTGAAAGATTTTTGGTGGGTGTATAAGCCCGGAGCGTGGCCACCCTCCATCTTGGAGGGCATATAAGCCCGGTGCGTAATCACCCTCTGGTTTGGAGAGTGTATAAGCTCGGTGCATAGTCGCCCTCCGTTTTGGAGGATGTATACGCGCAGTCTTCTGCTAAATATGAATTTGTAACGTTCGCGAAGCTCACAGACGCGGACGGATCAGCAAGACAATTGGACAAATACCGGCAAACACAGTTATAAATTGCCTATGTGTGCGTCATTCAAGTATTTCAAAAATCTATACGTGTGTTGGTATGGTTTCAAGTTCCGTGTCTGAACAAAACAATGCAAAGAGTAGCTGTAATAATACTTTGACTAACATTTAACGCCACTCCCCATCATTTGCAGTATTTTAGTGGTACCCAAAAAACAACACCATAGGGCGGCGACGCCATTTGCCTCGGAAGTGTAACTTATGTCACAGTTCGCAAAAATTCTCAAATGCGCCGTTGTAAAACACAATTCATGATAGGGCTGCACAGTTAAGTGAAGGAAATAATGAAAGTGGTGGTTATCATCACTGAAGGGTGCGAGATATATAAATCGGGAGTTTAAATGCTGGTGAGTCTTGGACGCACGCCTTAGCAATGTTGACTGTCATGCTGAATGACTGGTATTTAGCCGTAGCTCGTCTGAAAAATGCTAATGCATGTTATTTATCTGTGGTTGGAAAGCATAATCCACCTTCTCTCCTGATACGTTGTGTGTGAGGGCAGAGTGGACACACATATGTATATTAAGAAGGTGTGTTATTGTGAGACTTAAATTTTCAAGACACTTTGTGCATTTTTCTCATAGCTGTGGATGTTAAATTTATATTGCATTTAAGATGAAAGGGTAGCATACCTGTTAACTGATAGACAACCAGTCGTAATGGACTTTGGATAAGTTTGGAGCTAGCAGGTGTCCCAGGATACCTGCAGGTTAGGTACCATCATAGGTACCTAACACTCCAGGCTGATTTGGTACTGCTCCATGGAAATCCATAACATTGCCTCCAAATGTTGGAAACAAAATAGGTGACATCCCTACTAAAGGACAAAGGGTAGGGTAGAAAATTTGATTTTGTCTCTAGATGGTAGAGCTCACTTCCATTTTCAGAATTGATTATAATGAGGGACCTCATCAGAAGCTTTATTTCTGGACATGCATCATTATTTCCTAGTAGATGATGGTGATGTTCGTGGTTTTCAATCATCTTCAAATACCATATCATGCATGGCATTTCATGTATACCATTTCACACCAGACAAATGTTTGAAAATGGGTTTGTCGAAAGAATATTGTTTTGTTGTTGTGTTAAACATATCATAAACTTGACTTGAAGACCAGGGGAGACTAGTGTGACTTGAGCTTTAGATATGCCTCTGGAATGGAACTATCAAAGGAAAACTAGACATACTTTTAAGATGTTGTGTATACATTAAAAGAATTCAAGAAGGAACATATGAAATGATTTACAAAATTACACCATCTTACCTATAGTAAGGCTATAATGATCTCATTACCAATTTTTTGATATGTTGATATATTTGGTATATTTTTTATTCAATATATTGAGGTTATCATAGATATTAGTACATCAAGGTCTAGCTATTGAATTAGCCATTTTCTATAAGACCAGATGGCTAAACTATGATGTTTTTTACATACAAGTTGGATAATTGGCTGGAGAGGATTAGAGCAGGATAAGTATGCACTAAATGGCCAGGAATGTTTTGCCAATGACCATATTGTGTGCAGTATCACAGTGAGACCAGGCACTTGGTCTGTCATTGGAGAATGTGCACCAATCATTTAGGCACAGCACATTGAAAAATAGTTACATATTGCTCAACACTGAGACACAACATCATTGCTACAGTATAACCAACACAAGGCATCATTATTTATAGTCTGGTTGGTCCAAACTGATTTTAACTGTGACCTATGACAAACAACTACACACCAGTGATGTTAAGCCATCCACACTCCATCCAGGTGGGGTGCTAATTCATCATCAGCTGTAAGGTGGAGTGAGCACACCTAGTTTGGTGTCTGGTTATTGGATTGCTGACCAGAAATGATGGGTTTGATTGCTGCATGACCAAGGTAGTCAGCACACCCTGAAGCCGTAATTTAGCCACAGAAACACATATAATCTGCCTTTGCTTATATGCTGAAGTGATATAGACATGCATGGTATTGCTCAGTAGAAGGATGTATAATCTGGCATTGCTTACATCATAATTTGAATGGCAGTCTGCATAAAAGTATTGCCTTGATTTCTAGGACAGAGGAAAATCAAAGTCTGATAGGGCTGAAGCTAAAAAAAACTCTTGTGCAGAAAAAGCAATAACCTACTTGCATGTATTTGTCAGTTTGGGAAGACCTTGAACATATTTAGGTTTGTCTCACATTTAGTGAAATGAACTGCATCTCTTATGTTACCAAATGGACAGCGTCCACATTGCATAGTAAAGGCTTTCTCAGAATTGAGCTGATTTGAGATCATGAGTGAGAATGTAGGCTCACAAATAAAAGTAGCATTTTTTGGACCAAGGTGTGTTAAGTTGGCAGTCAGTTGTGACTACTAATCCCTTACCTTGGTATTAAAATTTGTGCATAGGCCTTGAAGATATAATATTGCATTAGCACAGCTTGGTGTGTCAAGAAGCTTATTAATAGAGGCTTCATTGCAGATGTGGCTCTGCATTTTGGGGCATATTACTATGCCACAGCATTGGTCAGCAGTGAGGCAAAGTAAATGTGAAGGCATTGTCATGACCATTATGTGCAGTTTCTCCCTCTCTTCCTATATTTGCCATGTTGGGTCTGGACAGAATACATATGCAGGCATGTCATATTCTTTTGCACTTATGACTATCATAAGCTTCACACTAAGAAAAATAAAAAGGGGTCCTAACCTCAGCCCATAACATTGAACCAACCAAAAGAAAGGTCCTCAGCTCCTAACTGTAGTCCTGGTAAAATGCAGGGTTTATCAGGTAGTTTAAAAATTTAAAGTATAGGTTGTGCTTGTATATGGTAATACAAATCCAAGTAAGTAATGGATGTATAATATGCAATGCAGATTAAAGCATTTCATGAAAGTGCAATATTTGCATGCAAGAAGCCACCATAACATCAACCTCTGAATATCCAGCATTCTAATCAAGATATGGATTTCCTACTGAGTGAGGATCATGGTGCACCCAGAGTGGTCTCAGGGCTGTATTCCTTCCTTTAGTAGACCAGGAACATGGGGAATACTATTGCAGTATCTTCCTATCACAAGTCACCATTTTTATTGATTTGAAATGTTTTTATTTCTGTACACTATGTTAACTGCATTTCATTTATGCACATTGTTATAGGTTTTTAATAGGTAACATGTGCCATGGTTGGCTCAATGTGGCAGATTCGGGTTGTGGTCTGTTTGACCCTGGGGCCTAAAAAACTGAGGGAGCCCACAAGCAAGAGAGCTCATACACTGAACTCACAGCATGGGTAGGCTGGTGCATGACTTTGTTCAGGTAAAATTTGAAGAGTTGTAGAGCATAAACCTTTAACATCATACATGGTCAATCTCCGGATTGGTGTCCTAAGTGTGCTTAGGCCTCCTCATTCAACCACCTCCTTTGACCTAGATACCTCTTCTAAGCAAGAGGTTACCTGTTTTCACCTGAGGTTACCAATCTCATTTGGTCTCAGGAAGGTCAAGGCAAATCTTTTGAGATGGTCTGATAGTTGAAAATGGGTAAGTGTATGGTAGTAGGATGCAAGTGGTATGTTACAAAAAGCAAAAGATTGGTTGGGTCATTTTGGGTAAGTGGCCTTTGACCTTCATGATGTCCAAATAAGCTCCTTGTTAACATTTATTTTAAAAAGATTCAAAAGGGGTGTCAAACACTACCCCTTAAAGCTAGATTTTTGGTTCAAGAGCAGTATGACTTCGACCTTGGACTGGCATTGATACCTGACCCAAGGTCAGCAGCACTAGCCATATCAGGAAATTCAATCAGAAATCATCTGAAATATGTGTGGCTTGGTAAAATACCCTGAGGTGGCATCACATTAAATGATTCCCTGCGAGCTTTTGTTGACAGCCATGGCCAGCCATTGATAGGCTTAATATTGTTCTTTTACGGACATTTTTTTGCTGATGTCATGTGGGTCTGGCTGTAACCACACGTCATCCCTTACTGGTATTTTCGTCATCCTAGGAGGATTTACACTCCTCTCTCCACAGAAGCTGTGATTCTTGCCATATCTGACAATATACTTGCCATCACTGACCACCAGGAACCTGTTCTTTCTCTGCCTTCTGGATCTTGCCAAATGTTTTGATGCAATTGACCACATGAAGCTCCTTGACCACATCAAAGTTCAAGCCTATTGTGGGCTGGTTCTGTTCTTACCTTTGTGGTCATACCCAGTCTGTCTGTACCATTGACATGCCCTGGTTCTGTTCTTACCTCCATGGTCATACCCAGTCTGTTTATACCACTGACGTGGCAGTGCGTGGTAACAGACGCGTCATCAAGCCCCGCCCAATCCTGTCAGTGTTCTGTCTGTCTGTGGCAACTGACACCCCATCCAGCCCTGCCCAATCCTGTCAGTGTACTCTGAGCAGTGTGTGGTAGCCGACACCTTCTCAAGCCCTGCCCGATCCTGTTAATGTACTCTGAGCAGTGCGTGGTAACTGACACCTCCTCAAGCCCTGCCCAGTCTTGTCAGTGTTCTGGCGGAGCAGTGTGTGGCAACTGACACCACAGTATGCCAGCAGTGTGTAGTAACTGACACCCCAAGCCCTGCCCAATCCTGTCTGTACTTTGAGCATTGCGTAGTAACCGACACCTCCTCAAGCCCTGCCCAATCATGTCAGTGTACTCTGAGCAGTGCGTGGTAACGGACACTTCAAGCCCTGCCCAATCCTGTCAGTGTACTCTTAGGATCCTCTCTAGGCTCAATCATCTTCCTGATATTTGTCAACGACATGTTCCTGTTCGCGCCGACGCGCACGTCGTCGATTATGCTGCTTATACCCAAGTTTTGATGCCTAGAAAAGAGACTCCCTCCTTCAGCTCATGGTCACAGTTGAACAGACACTAGCCTTTGGACGTGTGGTTCCACTCCCACAGTCTGGAAGGAAGTACTGGCAAAACAGAACTTATAGTTTGTGATTCCCGTTAAACTATCGAGACATGGCCTCCATGACTGTTCGGGCCCGCGAGGACGCAGTGCGTGAGGGCCCCACAGGGAGGAACCTCGGCGTAGTGCTCAACAAACACCTCACCTAAGGCTCTCACAGATCTGCCCTAGTTAAAAAGTGTGACAGTTTCCTCATTGAGCTACCCCACACGCATCATGAGATCCCACCTGGCCTTATGCCTACCCTGATCAGTGCCTTGGTCCTCTCGCACGTTCGCTGTTGCCTTGTCATATATGGAAAAAGTCTGAAAGACAGCACCTCCTGATTATCCTGAGCTTTGTGCTGCTCGTGGCCTCCGGCCGTTACGAGTTTAATCATATCCTGGACTTGCGTGAGCAACTTGGCTGGCCCTCTGCCAGTCAGCTCTACTAACGTTAGCGTCCATTAGCGTCCTTCTCAAAATAGTGTGTTTTCGTTGGGTTGATTCGTTCACGTTCTACTTGTCAGGACACTGACATGGCCTGTCGCACGTGAGATTGTAGGCGGATAGGCAGCGCCTCCTGTACACTGTCGTTACGGCGCTTTACCTCCGCAACTCCACATCACTGGTGTCACTGGCATCTTTTAAGGGGGACCTGTGAAGTTATTTAGCTGGAATTTGATGACTGGGTGCGTGCGTGCTTATGTGTACCTGAGGTGTGTTTTATGTGTGCTTTAGATGTCTTCTGGTGTGGTTGTTGCTACAAGTGTCCTTTTTACATGCATCTCCTCGTAACGTTGTCGATTCGACACGTGGAATAGCCATGTTATGTTGGAAAGCGCTTTAAGGTGATGTACATGCATGCATGCAACCAGTTCTCAAAATCATAGAGTCGGTATGCGACAACGTGCATTCCAGCTGTACTGGTAAAGGCTGCTGCGCTTTACCATTTTATGCTGCACTTGTATAAGTTTCAGATATTGATAAGGTGGCATGACACTCACTTGTCTTCACTGTTGCAGTAAGTTATGGGCGCTGTACAACCGCGCAGTCGAGGGGCCGAAAGCCCCCAAAATTACTCCTTCTTCACTGTCACAGGTGATGCAAGCAAATGGAATGGTCAGCCATTCAACACCTGGCAAGACTGAGCCGGTGAGGCCGGGCGCGCCGCTCTGCATCCCTGTGGTGGGCAAGGTGCAACTCAGCTCGCGGCTCCAGCAGCTGCTCCAGAAGAGCAATGAGCTGGACCGGCTGCAGGCGCTGCAGCAGCAACAGCAGCAGCAGGCGGCGCGCCAGGCGGTGCTGGGTGGCGGCGGCGGCGGCGGCGGCGACCAGCGGCCGCCAGCACCGGACAGCCGGCGACCCATCCCTCCGGCCGGTGCCGCCGTGGCCGCCGCCGGGCCGCGGCCTCCGCCGCTCGGCCGCCACACCAACGGCCAGCTGAAGCAGCCGCGCCCGCCCGACCGGCCGCCGGGGCACGCACTCGGCGCCGGCGGCGACGGGTTCACCTTCAAGGTGGGGTCGGAAGGCGTGCGTGCGCCGGCGCCGTCGTCGCCCACCGCCAGCTTCCCCTTTAACGCGGCCAGCCACCAGAAGATCCTGCCCAAACCCGTGCCCCAGACGGCGGCCGCCTCTGAGCTTCCTGTCAGCTTCAAGGTGGAGAAGGTCAAAGCCAAGCACAAAGCAGCCAAGGCGGCAGCAAAGGCCAAAGTGGACGCGGGTGCGCCGCGGGCAAAGCCGCGGTCTGTGGCCGGCGTCAGGGCGCTGGAGAGGCGACACGGCGCCAGGACCGGACAGCAGGAGACTAGGGGCGCGCGGCCGCGCGTCCGGCCGGCCGACGCCGGCGGCTGGCGGCCCAGCCTGCCGGCCGAGCTGCGTGTCTATCACGAGTCGGCGCTACGGGAGCGCGCGGCGCGCCGGCCGCTGCTGCCGCCGCCGCCCGGCTGCTCCGACCTCGAGACGGAAACGGACGGCGAGGAGACGGACGCCGCGCCGCTGGCCGTGCGCCGCTACCGCGAGACGCGCCGCTTCTCACGCTGCTGCCGGCTACTGCTGCTGGAGCTGCGGCGGCGCGCCGGCGAGGCGGCGGCGCGTCTCTGTCGCCGCCTGTTGCGGCCGCCGGCCGCCGCCATCGCCGACTCGGAGCGGCGCCGCCGCCTTTTGGCGCGCCAGCGGCTGGAGGCGCGACGCCTGCTCACCGCCCTGGAGGAGGCCGGCCAGCGGCGCCGCCAGCTGGCCGAGCGGGCACCACAGGCGCGGCTGCTGGTGTCTGCGGCCGCCGCCTTCCCCAGCCGCACGGCGCAGCTGCTGCCGCCGCGTGAGGCGGCCGGCCGCACGCAGCCCGGCCACAACTGGTACGGTCGCCCGGCAGACGCGTCACCGCGCCCACCTGCCGCTGGTGCTGCCCAGTGTTGGGCGATGAGTGCTATTAGAGATGGCTCCGACATGGTCTCATGCGTGGGAATGCCAGACTTCATAAATGGCGTTCTTTTTCACTGCGAGGAATCAGCTTTTGACGTCCACCTAGTTTGTCTGAACGTATCCCAAATACTTATTCTCAGTTGTTTGAAGCCCCGACTCGACCATACCGCTGTTTGCTGCCACTGCAGTATCGTGGCCACAGTGGCATGATGTCGTGTGTTGGCGCCCACTGTCAGCTGGTGTCAGGGGGGGGGGGGGGGGGGCGCGGGCGGCGCTGAGTTCACTGACCAGTGTGAGTGGTGCTGTTGCAGGAGTCGACAGGCGCAGCTGGTCCGGCGGCCCTGCTGCCACCAAACTGGTACAAAGGGCGCCTGTCCACGGACGGCGCTCCCCTGCACGCGCCACTGCGCCCGGCACATCCTTTACAATGTGGATCAACTGCTGTTCCAGGTACGTGCGCCCGCCAAGCCGTTCGCTGTCAGTTGTGGTGTCGTGAGGTTTGTGCATGTTCTGGTGCATTCTCTTGATCTCATTATCTGGCGACCCCGGGACCAATGTTCGTGCAGTGGACTCACGTCCCCATATGGGGAGGGGGGGGGGGGGGTCAGCGAGTGGGTTGCAGTGTGACCGGCTCTTACATGGTCCTTTCACAATACGTTCAAAAGGCGACCTCGATTTATGTACTGCGTCGTCCCGGACCCGTCTCCCGTCGAGCCCACGGACCGCAAGACCGCTGACTGCATCCAAAGGCCTGCTGAGTAACTCACTGGTGTTGTATAAATACGCGCACATGGCAAGCTCGCGTACGTGCTTAAAGCGCCAAGGACGCGCTTTAGCCAGGCAAGAATCGGCTCGGCGGAGGTTGTGAGAACAGTGGAGAGGCCCCACGCCTTAAGTAAGGAACATAAGAAAATGTCATTACGACGAGGTTTGTGTAGGCTAGCTGTAGATATCGCTGGCTCTGAAGGTGCGCAGATCTGAGGCCAATATTCCGGTATGGCGGAGTCTTAATGTATCGATCTGCTTGTGCGGGGATGTAAAACACCAACATAGGCCAGCGCGCCAGTATAAGAGTCCATAGTTGTGTATCCGACTGAAAAAGGACATCCAGCTGGGATTTTGCGCTAAATTGAATGGAGTGCAGCCCGACTGGCCGGATGAAGCCGTGTGGATCTTCAGCCTGGCAGCCACTGTGTGCTGAGTACATGTATCCGAGAATGCGGGAGCCCGTCAAGTGGAGGTCCACACGCAATGTGTGGCGCCGCGCGCCGCGCGGTGCTGAGTAACGCCTGACGATGGTCCACAGGCCGGTCTATAGCTGGTGAAGCTGCATGCTCCAGTTACCACGTGCCAGTCCACGTGCTATGGCAAAGAGGCTCTCTGGGAGCTGATCGGCTACCGTCCATAGTGGCGACGTCTGAGCCGCCCGCCTCGGCTCGCGGGATCTCAGCGCTGTTATGCCAGCTGTGTCGTTACCACTGACCGTCCGTCGGGCTGATCGGCTCCACCTAGGCCGTGCGTTGAACACAATGGTCGTGCTTTCAGCATTGTACAGCGAAGTTCTCGGACAACACGCAATGCTGCGCACCGGTAATCGACATCAAGCACGAACTACCTCTATGTGAAGAGCACGCAAGGAAGCGGGTAAATGTGGCCCTCATTGTGCTGCAGTAACGGACTTGTCCTGCTAGAGGATGGGCTGCGGGTTTGGCCGAGGTCGTCCCTCTAACTGCACGTGACACACGTCAACCTGTAAAAGGCCTTCGCCCGAGGCTAGTAGCACGTCTTTGTTAGCAGATGTTCGGCTTCACACTCCACGCGTGGCCGAACCTCAGGGGAGCCGCGCCGGCTCGTGACCAACTGGGTGCCGCTGGCGCAAAGGCGGTGCGAAGACCAGAAAGGGCCT
The DNA here is from genome assembly GCF_011947565.3 of Pollicipes pollicipes. Classification (NCBI taxonomy): domain Eukaryota; kingdom Metazoa; phylum Arthropoda; class Thecostraca; order Pollicipedomorpha; family Pollicipedidae; genus Pollicipes; species Pollicipes pollicipes. The sequence continues at coordinate 2,912,162 of NW_023597054.1, forward strand.
TGGTAGACATTTTTATTAAAGTGTTCGGTATGAAAGGCGAAAAAGTGGGCGCAGTAAAAATGTGTTCATGACTAACTGCTTACATACAAATTTACGACATCTCTTCTCTTCTCTTCTCATCATCACATCACATCACATCACATCATCTCTGCTCTTCGTTCACCTTTGTGTCTCAATGTTTATGCCAAGTCGTCGTTTGGTGGGGCCTTCTCCAGGGCTGTAGCGTGCATTGGAGCATTAGCTTCCTGCGAGTCGCTGTAAAAGTTGGGAACCGGTAATATTTATGTTCTATTAGCATTGGAGAAGAGTATTAGGGATATTGTGGGCGCCTGGGTAGAAAACTGATTGTAGTATGAGATGGTTTCCATGTTTGGAAAAATCGAGCAGTGGGAAGACTGTTTTCATCCCTCCGCCTTTGTTCACGTAGGATAACTACGAGAGAATGGCTGAGAAGACGCGACGCGAGCCAAAGAAGAAGTCTCGCTCGATCAAGCGGCCCAAGCGGCGGAAGAAGGCCAAGAAGAAGACGCCGCCCCGCGAGTCGACGCCGACGGGACTGAACCGGCAGACCAGCTGCGACGACGGCAGTGAGTCAGGCAGCACTGCCGCCCGCCGTCTGCAGGCTCACTATGGCGACAGATGGTCAGCGGTTCGGGCACGGCCGCTCTGCCGCATGATTGTGCCATGCACACCATATTCAGCTGCCTGTGTTGAGTGGTGATTGAAAACTCCCTTGGTTCAAAGTGAAGTACATTCGATGATACGTTTTCTTGCAGTACACTGTCCTGACTTTTGTTTTACGGTATCTGCGGCCAGCTTGCTGACCACTCCATTTCCTCCGCCCAGGCTTCGGGGAGCTGGATGCGGACATGATCGACGATGACGAGGAGGATGCTGAGGAGGACGAGGATGACTTGGAGGACGAGGAGGAAGATGACGACGACGAGGAGGAGGAGAGCGGCGCAGCGGCGGGTGGCAGCGGCAGCGGCGAAGCGCGCGCCGAGCCCGAGCTGGATCGCAGTCTGGAGCTGCACCTGGGCACTGTCTTAGAGAACGAGTTCTCTGAGGTGCTGAGCAAGCTGCCCGACGAGGCGTTCACCGAGCTGTTCTCCGGTGAGTGCTGCCGCGCGGCTGGGGACGGCCGTTGCCGGGACTGGCTGTCAGGTGGCAGGGGACGGCTGGGGACGGCCGTCGCCGGGCTGGCTGCCGGGCGGCAGGGGACGGCTGGGGACGGCCGTCGCCGGAGCTGGCTGTCAGGTGGCAGGGGACGGCTGGGGACTGCCGTCGCCGGAGCTGGCTGTCAGGTGGCAGGGGACGGCTGGGGACGGCCGTCGCCCGGGCTGGCTGCCGGGTGGCAGGGGACGGCTGGGGACGGCCGTCGCCGGAGCTGGCTGTCAGGTGGCGGGGGACGGCTGGGGACTGCCGTCGCCGGAGCTGGCTGTCAGGTGGCGGGGGACGGCTGGGGACTGCCGTCGCCGGAGCTGGCTGTCAGGTGGCAGGGGACGGCTGGGGACGGCCGTCGCCCGGGCTGGCTGCCGGGTGGCAGGGGACGGCTGGGGACGGCCGTCGCCCGGGCTGGCTGTCAGGTGGCTGGGGACGGCCGTCGCACGGGCTGGCTGCCGGGTGGCAGGGCGCTGGTCGCGCGACTCTCATGTCGGAGCCTGGCAGCGAGACTGACAGGCAGACACCGATTCTGGGTATCCACGTTTCTGGTTCAACAGTCCTGGCATTCAGTTAACTGCACCTGAATATCTGAGAGACGTTTGGGCTTGATTTTCGTCCTGGTCTGCCATTTTTCATAAGGCAGGCTCAAAGGTGGGGGAAAAGGTCGATGTGACCCCTCTGCTGTTCCCAAACTCCGAACGATAGCTCCTCGAGAACATACAGTGGATTGGTTTCAATAAGACCTCGCGGTTGGTAATTACTTGTATGTTGCTAGGCCAATAGTTGATCCTATTTAGCCAGGTCAAATATCAAATTTTCTGGGATAGCTCACCATTATCTGCTTTTATATTACCACCTTACTATACCGGGTTTACATGCTGATATGTGCACCACGCTATCCAGCGACATGAAACCGAAACAAGCGTGCTCTTTGTTTAATTCCGAGTACAATGTTGCGCATTGTTGTGTTTCGAGCCCATTCTCGGGGTGTAGGGCTCCGTAATGTAGCAGTGCTGGCCCGCATGGTGTAGGGCTCCGTAATGTGGCATTGCTGGCCCGCATGGTGTAGGGCTCCGTAATGTAGCAGTGTCGGCCCGCATGGTGTAGGGTTCCGTTAATGTAGCGATGCCAGCCCGCATGGTGTTGGGCTCCGTTAATGTAGCAGTGTCGGCCCACATGGTGTAGGGCTCCGTTGATGTAGCAACAATACTAGAGACACCTTTTGGTGTCAAAACACATGCAAGGATGCTTCCTAGGGCTCTGAAAACGCAGTGCGCGACCGCCCGGCGCACTGGAGATGATCCTTAGAAAACCTGGTGTGGGGGGGGGGGGGGGGGCACTGACCCCACATCCGCGGGGGGGGAGGTAGGGAACTTATTTTACATTGGTCCTTAAGTTCCTTTTGTAGCTCACTCCATGGTTATGTACCAAGGTGATGACCTTTAGCAAATGGATCTCCTTTGGCAAATGTGTCGGACTGGTTTTGCCAGCAAGGGAAACGTCATCATGGTAGCAGCTACAATGCAGGATATACATTCGGAAAAAATGTACTGCTAAAATGGCTCATACCACTGGCGTCAACCCGCTCTGGAGTCTGGTGGCCATTGGCGTTCGTATTCATTTGATCCTAGATGTCATGTATGTGTGTATTTTTCATCGATATTAGTCGCAAGGTGGTATTGACACCAGCTGCCCCTAAAACACAATGCATGCACTACTTGTTAAAGCGTGCAGCTTACTAGCGCGGGCGTTGAACAAAGACATGGTGACAAGCGAGGAGAACGCGAGATCAATCGATCCGGACTTGGGAGCTGAACTGTGAGGCGAGGCTCCCTTTTTACGTAATGATCCGAATCGATCGCTGATGCAAGCAAATTTGGATGGCTGTTCGTAAAACCCTGCGAAGTAGGCCAATCATTTTGTATCCTCGAATCTGGAATCGAGTTAACCCGATGAATAAAAATTGATACCAACGCAATAACCGTGAGAAGGCCCGGCTGTAGTGTCATTAGCTGGTAACGGGCAAAATATTAAGCGGCTACATCTGGGAGGCTACAAAGCAGCTGACGTTGCACAGAAACAGGCCGCGCAGGACATCGGTCATCCGCGCAGCCCATTCATCGCTGCTTGTGGTGGCGAGCATTATGTTTGTCACCTAAAGCACCGGGTATTTCGCCATGAATGATGAATTTAAAGATTAATAAATTGAATGAAATCAGGGGATTGTGTGTGTTTGAGTGTGTTTAGGTTGTGCAAGCCTAAATCATGCATTTAGGTTGGACCGTCATTTCTGTGAAATTGTTTTTCGTTTCCGTTGTCAGAAAGTGCCTGAAGGCGTAACGGAAACATATAGCATTATCCGTCTTCAGTCGGTGATGCTCAATATCCTCTGATGATAGTTACAACTTTCTGATAAATATGTGGTGGACTTAATAAATGTTGTGCGCTTTTTGACATTCCTTATCAACATTTACGACCGGATGCGTGTTTCAGCCTCGTTAATCCTGATGTAACGGAGTCAAGTGGCAAGGACAGAATATTATGTGATTCTGGCCTGCGCAAAAATCATGTCGTTATCAAGCTTGCCTCACTTAAATTCATGTTATGCTAATTCGCTCGCGGAAAAATCACATCTGAATCAAGTTTGCTGCGCTGATATTCGTCGCTGCTTTCGACTCCTTACCTGAATTGGGCCAGGCGCAGGCCTGCCACCGTTGACCGAATATGTGTCATATAAGTGCACAGCCTGAACTAACGATCAGCGATCAGCGATCGAGGACGCTCCTTAGTATGCATAGGATAGTATTCACAGTGTGTGGTCTTTCTAAAGCGGCCCCGCGGCAGGTGTTTTGCAAAATTTGGAGGAAAAAATGACGTGCGTGAGGTTGCTCAAGCGCAACCTTAAGCTCGAGATGTTTTATGACAAATTGCGAAGGTAGTGTTTAAAAAATGGCCATGCCCACGTCACTACGTTTGATACTCTTATTCACCCCCTTACTTCGACACCGTTTTGCCTGGCCTGTGTTTACCGGCGCGTGGTTGGACATGGATGTTGTAGCTGGCTAGCCATGTTATTTAAAGGCAGTGCTTTGCATTTGAAGACATTGAAGTGAGCATCAGATGTGATGAAATAAGCCGTTTTATAGCGACCGGCTTGCTTTGAAGTAGAAGAGACTGCTCTGGACAACGCAATTGCTCCGTTTAGTAAATATGCTCCTCGGTGCATCATTGTTCGATGACGTCATCGTATCTTGCAGAATATTAACTAAGAACCAATTGACGGCTGTTATATCTGGAAATCGTGCTCACGAACGCCAGATATGGACGACCAGGCCCTCATGTTTTATTGGCCTTGATCGCCGCGCGGCTTATGACATGGCAGGATTTGTATGCCGTTGCCATGACGTCATGAATGGCAGGGTGGCTCTGTAATACTCGAAATCCTCACAAATGTTTTTCCTATTTTTGTGTGCGTCTAGCTCAGAAGCTAGAGGAGTATAGGTCTTACGAGGACCAGGGTTGTGAACGGCACCAACAGATTTTCAAGATGGCTATTTCAGTTCCGCATCCCACACAAATGTGGAACACCCCCTTTAAGAGAATTAGAGAATGGAATGATCTCGTTACCATTGGCCCGCTGCTGTTGCATGTGTCCATGCGCGTATACACGCGCTGGAGGCGGGAGGGGGCAGCCACCAGGCGGATCCACGTGGCGCATATTTAACAACTAGTGGTGTGTTTCCAGACGCACACGCCAGTGACCTGGTGCACAAGGAGACCGAGGAACTGGAGCGAGCGCTGGAGGCCGTCGAACGCGAGTCGGACGCCCAGGGCTCTAGCGGCGCCACGCCCAAGGTCGAGTTCCCGGTAGCGACGGCAGCAGGCGGTAGCGAGCCAGTCGCCACTGCTGCACGCCACCACGTCCTGAACGGCAACCCCAACCTGGGGTCTGCGGAGATGGAGGAGAGTGTTTACAACCAGCTGGCGCAGGGTATCAGCCTGGAGCACGCCATCAGCAACGTGCTGAACGGCCAAGAGATGAACACACTGAACCAGCTGCTGAACCATCTGGGCGAGACGGTGATTCAGGACGCGGACAACGCCACGATCTCAGCCAGCTAGGAGCGACGCTTTTCTCATCCATATCACTTGATGTACCCCTCATCAGCCCATATTCGCGCATGTAGGCACATGCTCTAGGTGTTAAGTCATTGCCCGTTGCAGCGGTCGCCCTGGCTCGGAATCTTCTGGCATCCTCAGTAGCCCTCACTAAACGTACTTATTACGAGCTCCTTGTAAAGACAGTGGCACATGCGCTGCATTATGGAAAATGTCGCAGGCTCTGTTATTGTGAAGCATGGTACTGGTGCACAGCTTGCCTTTGTACTGAATTGGTCATGTACGCTGATGATCTTGGTTCCTTTCTTTCTACACTGTCGGTTTTACGCCTTCGCCAGTGGAGTTGGCTGGCGGACGTCGGCCGGTCTACGTACGTAACTTTGTGGCTGTGTTTTGGTTTTGCAGGTATTATTTCTCACTGTACGTAATAGCTTGCTCGTCGACCTGTTCCACTTTTCTTTACGTCTGAGGCTCTCCTCCAATCAAAACCTCGTGGATAGGGTGGGCATTGTGTTGAGCGGCGCGCCGTGGGGGGTTGCGCGTGTCAGGCGTGCTGCTGTGATGCCGGGGGAGTGGCCGCCGCGCGCTCCCCCGGCGCCGACTCAGTGAGCCGGCGGCCGGCTGCTCGCCGCCGCGCCAGGCTGCATGTATTTATGGTCGTGTAGTGTTGGGATGTACGGTGGCTCTGGTGTCATTATTGAATGTATCACAGCTTTGGAGTGGACGCCTTTGGTGCGGCGTGGTACTGGGCGGCACGGAGGCTGGCCGCACCGGCACGCGGCTGGTGCTCGCACGCGAGGTGCGCACCGCACCGGCATCAAATGGAAGCGTTCGACGACTGCCAGCTAGGCCGGACCATGTGGGGCTAGCGTGGCGCAGTTTTTACAACACAATAAAAGACGAGGCATGTTACTTGAGCAGACGACAGGCACGCAGCGAGGCCGTCTGGTCGCGTCTCAGACCTTCGACAGCGTTGGAATACACTGGTGCTCTGGAACGTAGCTGCTGGTTTGTCGCGCTTTACTTGCACTGCAATTATTTTGCAAATGTATTGTCGTCCCACACACAATTCCCAAACTTACGCTCATACTCTCATCTCATACTCTCAGCACGAAATCAATGTGCATGACCTTGGCGACCACTAACAAGCTGGTGTGTGATACAGAGGAGCTGTTTTATCAAGACAGCTCATAAGGCCATTGACTAAGACGGATAGTCGTTTCGGATGCCTACGGACCATGCGCTTCGCGTAAGATCAGGCGTTTCGCGCGCCACGCCGATGCCAGGGATTGGCATTTAATTGTTAACGTGCTCGTATGGAAGTTAGTTTGTCCCCCCCCCCCCCCAAGGTATTTCTGCAATGATTTCCTAACGGCACGGCGTAGCCGCGCCAACTTTTGCATAGCTGTGTACAACTGATTAGCGGATCGGTGGGGCGTCAACATTTATATGTACCTTTAAGGTCGCTGACCCACGGCAGGCTAAAGTTGGGGAATGGAGATGGCGCAGACGTTTCCGGGAATCGTTCAATCTCATGCCATAACGGAGTGTTCGCCGAAGTCATACGTCCGTGAGGTAGTTTCTTAAACAACACGATTGAATCTGATTCCATTGCTCTAGGGTCAGGTATGGAGGTCAAAATCGACCTGTGTTTTTAGTCTGGAGCTTGCTGTAATGGATGGCTTCAGATGATCATTTCGAAGTTATTGATAACAGGAACCGCATCATACATCTTTCATAGACATCTTACGTCAGAATAGATTCCAAATCAAAATGACGCGGGTCAAAATTGTGTTCTTAGGAACACGCTGCCTAGTGTCATCCTTGATGCTTCTTCAGATGCAAAAACCAGAGCAGTCTTGTATGATTTTGGTTCCAATGATCTCGGAAAGGTGAAATAAAGTAACCGACCCTAAATAAGAACCAGTGACCTTTTGCTTAGAACAGGCATCTAGGTTCGTGGTGGTTGCACAAGACGGTATGGAGAACTTCCGACACCAATCTGGAGTTTACCGTTGTTTGGCCTCATTTGACCGAAAGGTCATGACTTAAGAACCTCGATTCTGACACGAGTGAGTCCATGTACAAGCCAACACACCGTGTGAATTTGTTGACTTAAGTTCACTTAGTCTCTAATATCTCAGAGGGGGGTCATATTGACCCTCGCCCGGGCGAATGCTATTCGACCGGCCACCCGGGCGCGCCTCAATGTCAAATCCGACTGGTGCGCTATTTCAACCAGTCTTCAGGCCACCAGAGACCTTTCTTGTCGCTATGCAATTTTGGATTCAGCAGTACGCTTTTCACAACACGCGTTTCACCTATACGTACCTTTCACTTCAAAACGCTCATCACTGCAACACGCTCCCCACATCACTCCGGCCAGCTGTGCTGGGTGAACAGCAAAACAAGGGTGTTTTTTTAAGATGTTAGCATGTTTCGTGCACGCGGCTTTACTGCGCAGTCACACTTGTAACGTACTGGAAGTCTCTCGCAACCTCAAGGCCCGCGCCTGAATAACCTTTAAGTAGCGGGTGGGGCGCATGGACCAGACAGCCCCCGTCGGACGCGTCCCTCTTCGGTAGCTACTCGGCGGGGCATGAGAGGAATTCAGTTGAAACAGGGGTTCAGCGCTCTTAATTTTCCTATTTTAGCTTGGACCCTGGTGGTTCGTACACAAAATAAGACAAAACGCTGGTAAAACACCACACTCTAAATTACTGTAGCGTTTCAATCGGGCGCATTCATCGGTGTTACTTTCCCGCGCTAACACAGTACCAGTCACTCCGTGGTACTAGTTTGACTGCCCATCTCTACGCGTTTGACCTTGCTGTGCTCTTGAAGTTGGGGGCAGGAACTGGGATCGGTCTCTGATTCGCTGCTGCTGTCGGGTGGTGGACGTGGTGAGCTCCGGTCCGGTTACGAAGTCCCCTTCGACTATATTCCCTGGTGAGTATACTATGTATACGAGCTGCCGGAGACAGTGTTCAGGTAATGTAGAGCGTAGGCTACCGTTTCTCGTGCGGAGAAACAGCAAAAAATGCTTTTCACCAAGGGAAATGACAAGCCTCATTTCAACGTGCTCTCGCGCCTAGAAAAATCCTTGCATCTCCAGGATGTGTTGATATTCCACATGTCATTTCATTAATTGTAATGCAGCAGTCCACCAATCTGGTCATGTGTGTTACACACTTGCTCTGATAGGTGCTCCCAGTTGGTGGGGCAATTCCACACTTTTATTCCATCCCCAGGCAGGTACCTATCTACTAAGCTGTAAAACCTGTATGTTGCCCTAGACATGTTTAGTGCAGCAGGTCCAGGTAACATTGCTATAACTTCAAGGCATGTATGCCATAACTTTGAGTGTGTTTGGTGCACAGCAGTCACCAATTTGGTGCAAAGAGAGGCAGTGCTTCAAGCCATTAAGATGTTTCAAAGTAATTTCAAGCAAATATCCTCTGAAAACTTTTTCACTTAAATTATCTGAAAATTAAAGCACACCCCCAAGTTGTGTTTGCTGCAAAGCCTTCAAATTAAGTGGCATGTGCATATAGAATATGGGGCAAGCAGATTTGGGACCTCCTAAGAAGATCTGGGGCCTGTATCCTATTCCCATTTTGCAACTCACAAAAAGCCATGATTGTCTCAAATTTCACAGCTTTACAAGACTGGTGTGATGTAATAATATGCTGTCATGACAACACATCTTCTTTTGAAGTATCAGCATTGTATTTTGGGATAGCCAGCCCAGCCCCAGGGCTGGTGGTGGTGATATGCTTTGGGTGCTGAGCTCAGTGACTGGTGGTGGTATAGTGATTGGTATGCTGACCTCAGGGGTTGGTAGTGGTTTGGTGGTCAAGGTGCAGAGCTGAGGGGTTGGTGGTGGTGTGGTTAGGGTGCTGAGCTCAGGAGTTGGTGGTGGTGTGGTTAGGGTGCTGAGCTCAGGAGTTGGTGGTGGTGTGGTTAGGGTGCTGAGCTCAGGAGTTGGTGGTGGTGTGGTTAGGGTGCTGAGCTCAGGAGTTGGTGGTGGTGTGGTTAGGGTGCTGAGCTCAGGAGTTGGTGGTGGTGTGGTTAGGGTGCTGAGCTCAGGAGTTGGTGGTGGTGTG